>NW_018736661.1:0-32999 GCF_002204515.2 Aedes aegypti
CCCTGAAGATTATTTTGGATGTTTTTCAAGGAAGTCCTAGGTACTCCGGGATTTTTTGCGATGATTTTTCCATCGATTTCCTCAGAGTATCCTCAAAGGTCTACGTGTAGAATATCTCTAAGCAATCTTTGTAAGATCTCCTAGAGTAATAACTGCAGAACTCGGTTGAAGGATTAGAAGAGAATATCTGGAGAAACTCCTAACATAGTCTTCGAAAAAAAGTCGAGGTAATCCCTGAGGAAATCTCCTACTAGAGATAGTTACGTTGGAGTGCTCAAGTATTTCCTGGAGACAACCTTCTAAGCATGCTTTGTAAAATCGCTGGAAGAATTTCTGGAGAATTATTTGGATTTTGAGGATTTGGATTATTTGGATTTTGAGATATATCGATGTCAAATTGTAGTCTACTCGAACCTTATATAGAGCGTTTCTTATTATGTGGCTTCTATGTACAATTGTTGGTTTTACCGCATTATAAAGGGCCATACTGTAATCAAAAATTATTGAGTATTTTTCTTAAGAAGATTCTTGAGGAATACATTTTGGTTTGGGGTCGATAGATATTTTTGTTGTAAAATGATATCATATAAATCACAGCTGTTGTACAAAGTACAACAGCGCACAGCAAAAAATTCTCAAATTTACATGGCACGTAATTTTCTATGATAATCATGTAAAACGAGTTGCAACTGAACATTCAACGATAATTAATGTAAACTGTCTCATTGCATTCGATAATGCTTGCAAACTTGAGTGAAACTGAAACATTTCATGACCTTCTATCCAACATTCGCCAATGTTGCATGCTTTCTTGCATCTTGAAAGTGAAATTGCAAACAAGAATTCTCGGTTTACATGATTCTACGCTGAATATTCTGTCAAAAATAATGCACATGGATGGATCGACGGCTTGTCATTCCATGTGCATTATTTATGATTGAATTTTCAGCGTGAAAATCATGTAAACCGTGCCGTTTTGCATGCAACATTCTTCGAGAGAAGACGTTTCGCGTTCAATATTAAGGATTTTGGTAACAATGTTGTATATAATAGATGTGTTTATAGGTTTTATCATTGAATAATACATGAGAAATGGCTTTGCATGATTGAGGCTAATATTACGTTACGTGTAAATCTAAGATTTTTTTGTGAGACGGCTTGATGCAAACTAGTAGCTCTAAATCTAGCTCTATCTTATGTGCGATTTTTTTAAATCAGTGTTACTTATGAAGTCTGATTCAATATGGACCCTTGCTTAGGACATAATTCGAGTTCATGTTGATTTTGTAATAACTAGACCCACATAGACTAATGGAACATGGGTATATCCAACTAATACCTCGTTGTAGAGCAAACCATGGGCGCGTTTCTTGATCTAGTACATCGTTGTTTCTGTCTAAGAGTCTAAGTCTAAGATATCTTGAGTAAAAAAAATCAATCTTGGGAGTAATACACTGGATACCTATGCCGAGAACATCATAAAAGCCCCAGTTGATCTAGTAATTAAAATAACTAGAGATTCAAGGTGATTTGAAGATCCTATAACTAGATTGACAGTGCTACACATGGACTCACACAACTTAGTTGGATATGTACTTCTAAAAAAGAATCAGTAGATCATCCTGAACTCGCAGATCATTTGACGAACCTAGAACATCTGATGTTTGGATGTCTGAACTTTCTAGATATAGTAAAAATTGTGTACCAATATTAGTCCTTAATTTCATACTTCCAAGTATAGGAGCCACTCAATATCACCCATCAGCCCTGAAAGGGTTGAGACATTCCGTTTCGAGAGTTATAGGAAACAATAATGACTTTTAACAAGTTTTCCACATTATACCACCACCCGAAAGGGTTCCAACTCGGGGCTACGCAGAGTTACAATCCGTTTTCAATGATTTCACATCACGTTTTGCGACTTTGTCGACCTACCTCCGAGAGATTTGTCCAGTTTCCAGTCAACCAATCAGTGTGCGCAGCGGCTTGTCCTCCAACTAGACTCCCTCGGCAATGTCCGTCGTCGGTCCGATTGAGAGGATGAGATTTGCACTCGTTATCTAATGCCCATGCCATTGGGGAGATAGCTGCACACAGTTCCCAGCTTCACATTTATCATTGGGGCTGTCTGAGTTGGCCCCTTTGCCACTACTACTGCAGCCTCCAGGGCAGGGTGAAACGAATTTTCAGCGAACTAAAGTAAATTTCCATGTACTTGAAAATGTGCCGGCAGCGGTTCGACATCGACTCAGACAGGTACGGAGCAGAGGGGCAGATGAAAAACAGTTTGCCCCTTGGGAGACCAAAGCAGCAACTAGCGAGTGGCCTTCTTCTTCTCCGTCTGTAGCTCGTTGCCGAATTGTCGGTGAAACCGAAACATCCAGACTAGGAGACTAGTTCGGGCGATGAGTGTGCAAAAGTTTAAATTGAAACGGTGTCGAGTGCATCGCCAAAGTGCAGGAGAGATGATTTGCCTCCCAGCAAGCATTCAAGCAGCCGATCACCACTGACTGACTGACTGACGGGATGCACTGTGCGCTCTCTCGAACAACAGGCAAGCGCAAGCATTTGAGTTCGCCTCTCGGGGAGGAAAAATGCAAGCCGCCCAGGGTGGTACTTGCTTACCGGTAATGGATTGGTTTATGGAGCTGTTAAATTTTATGATCTGGGAAATGATGCTGAAGTGGCAAGTTTAGTAGAACATTGCGAAGAAAAATGGTCAAGTAAACGGCAGTTTGATTCGTTCGATTAGAATACGAACTGCTACTGATTGCGGTTCGTTCGCTATTGCAGTCATCAATCGTTCCAGGTTTCTGAAGGGAAAATGTCTGATATATGGACGACTATTTATGTTTTAAGTTTTTATGTTAAAGTTGTGCATTGGAGTCTCAGTTTGCTCAATAGATCGGAGATTCGTAAATTTAAACATCAGCTCACAAAATGGTTTGCCATTTGAAGTCTGTCCACCTAAATTACTTTGAGGAACTATTCCTCTTTGGAGTAAAATAGAACTAAAAGATTTTCGTGAAGCTAAGGCATTTGATTCTACACAGGCAATTAAGATTTATTTTGTATTGAGGGGATCGGAAGCATAAAGTTATTATTTATTTATTTAGTTGGTGTTACATCAATTAATTTGATAAAACCTCGTTAACGATGTTACGCCAATTTACTCGGTCCATGGCTGTGTCTCTCCAACTTCGATTTTGGCCCACGTTCTCCAGATCTTGTTGCACCTGATCAAGCCACCTCGCTCGCTGTGCTCCCCGTCTTCTTGTGCCAACCGGATTCGACGCGAACACCATCTTTGCAGGATTGTTGTCCGGTAGTCTTGAAACATACACTGCCCAGCGCACCCTTCCGGATTTCACAACCTTCTGGATATTGGGCTCGCCGTAGAGTCTAGCGAACTCGTGGTTCATTCTCCGCCGCCATACACCGTTATCCTGCACTCCACGAAAGATCATCCTAAGCACCTTTCGTTCGAATACTCCAAGTGCTTGCAGGTCCTCTTCCAGCATGGTCCATGCATCATAACCATAGAGGGCCACCGGTCTTATAAGCGTTTTGTACATGGTACATTTGGTGCGGGGGTGAATCTTTCTCGACCGCAGCTTCTTCTGGAGCCCATAGTAGGCGCGACTTCCACTGATGATGCGTCTTCGTATTTCACGACTAACGTTGTTATCAGCCCGTCTAAGGCTAAGTAGCCCGTCATTCGTTTGGCAACAGTGATGATTTTCAGCTTGCATTTTCAAAGTGATAAAACTCAGTCTTGAATAGTTTATATTGACTTGAAAATGTATCACCATACGCGTTAACATGCATAAAGTATGCTGATACTTTTTCAGCTGTGTCAGTGCAAACAACTAATTTTCTTTGAATTCGAAATCGTGAGATGAGATTGGCAACAATTATCAACGGTGCGTACAATTTTAAATGACGCGCCTACCTTCGCCTTAACAAGGACCGAGGTAGACAAACTCATCAACAACCTCAAAAGTAGTACGTTTAATTGGAATACCACTTTATCCGAACTGACTTCCTACAACAACACTTCGTTCAACGATGGCAATATGTTTTCAGAAATACATTTGAAAAGTATAAATTCATGAAAAGTTTCACAAATATAAACATTTTTCAAACATATTTTCATCAAGTTTTCAAACCACAACAACAAAAAAGCCCCAAGTGCCCCAACTTTTCTTTCTTCGCGACAATGAAACTTATGTTCTTGGCTAGTCGTATACAAAAATTAGCTGCCACCATCTGCCGCTTCATGAGTTATCCTGGATTTTGTAAAACACTATTTTTAGACTGTTTTTACCAAAAATATAATTAAATCTGAAAATTTTGCTAGTGAACGATGTAAATTTACTTTGTTATAGTTAAGCTTCTAATACTGATGACAAAAAATGTTTTATATATTTTTTTTATGAAAAATGGTCAAAATCGATTTTTTACTGTTTTTACTAAATTGTCATATATCGTAATCCCACGTCAGTGATAGAGTGTAAGTGTCTTCCGAAGAAATGTCAAAAATGCCTCAATGAACACTTTGCAGAAGAAAGTTTTTTTGCTAAGACGCTCCTATCAAAAGATAAAACTGATCTAAATCAATTTCACTTATCTAGATCAAATCTGAATGTGTCAAAATATAGTACAAGTTATTCCAAAACACTTTGTCGAGGACACCAAACCTCTAGGATGCATAACTAGAGTACTAGAGGTTTTGGCCCGTCGAAAACCAGCGATCTGCCCCAGTGTGCGGGCTCTGTGGCGCTCGGTTCCGCCTATCAGTACGTACTTTGTTTTGGAGTATAGGTGACAAAACATGATCTTGAGTTTTAAAGTTTTTAACCAAGCAAGTTAAAAAACTTCTCTTAGCCTACTGCTGTTTTTGAAGATTTTCTCAAAGTAAATGGCATCCGATCTAAAATTGTCCCAAATTTTAAGGGGCACATTATGAAAACGTTTCCGGAATTATTCTGGGTTCCGTACGGGTCGAAACTGCTGAAATACAGAAGTCCTAATTACTAACTTCAATTTGAAATCAACTCGAAAACGATAAGTTTTTTGTGGTTTGTTTGTTTTGCAAATTTGTGTAACAACTGAAAACTGAATAACTTTGTTGATACCAACCACCAAGAACCTACTTTTTTGAAATAGGTTAAAATATTAAGGTTAAAGATCCCCATAATTAAGCTCTTTGTATGTAAAACAGCATTTTTGGCACTGTACATTCCTGAGCAGTGTTGTAAGCAATCATACAAACTTTTTCACCCGTTTTTTTTTTTTTCAAGGTAGTAGAATTAAAAAAATGGAAACTCCTAGAAGAAAAGTGTTGTTTAGATAACTTGTAGATAATTGTCCTAATTTTTTGAATAAACATACTGAAAAAATCTCATTTGTGGCCTTACTGGGAAAAAAAAGATTTTCAAAATTCGAAAGACGATTTAAAATAATGGTCTTTTTCATTTTAATGAAATTTAGACTCAATATATGTGATTATTTTAACTACCAACCGTCCATACATCGCGAGATGGGCAGTTTTAAGGAAAACATTTTTCTAACAAAAACATTTTCTTGAATTAAATGAAAAAAATTGGCGTGTCATTTTCAAACAAAACTAAACTAGTGGAAGTCACAATTATCTCATCAGTTATCTTTAAGTTATCGAGAATTCCATTGTGGCATACACTGATGGCAAAATGAGTTTCAAAATATAAAGTAGATTTAAAAATATGGCCATTCTTATTATTGAAATTTTTGTCTCGAGATAGGTATCTATAGGGGGGGGGGGGGGGGGGAAATAGGGCGATCTTCAAAACTGGAAAGGCAATAGATGGCTCTTTTTCAATAGTAGTAAAAACGAAATCCTAAAGCAAAAAAAAGCATCACGGAAAAAAGCCCTAACACAAAAAATTTATCTATTAACATTACGCTTGATTTCTAATCATTACTTTTTCCATCCAGTTTCTGAATTGCATGTATATTACGTTTTTCATTATTTTCCATACGTTTTGACAGTTCTCGACTACCATTCTTCCATGCGCTTGTGTTGGAAGTTTGAGAAATTTGAGAAACGAGCGTACACGGTGAAAATCGAATATACTTAATAGCTTAATGTATAATATTCCGTTAAATTTTTTCATATCAATCCATTGCGATGCTTATCAAAAATGCACTGGATGATTATGTTTTATCCATTGGAATGAATATCGGACGTTTATTTCCTCATGTGCATAGGCGTTACTGATTGCTAATCTTGGGAGTTTATTGAAAAATTCATTGCAGTTTCCAGCAACAAGCAACGACACGTTTGCTTTAAATTTTTGAGCTCTAACAAAAACTTGGATCATACTAAAGGAATCTTACTAAGGTAAACTAGAAACTTAATTCTATAATACAATGTTTCAATACATTTCATATTTTTCAGCAGATGAAATGGAATTAGGTCATGGCAGCAGGAGTTGTGGACGGCCAAAGATGATCTGCAGGAATCATAAGCACTATTTCATGGACATTCTGCTGGGTAAATCGGTTTCTGCATGCCGCTATGATGCAACGAAAAGGGACTCATTGAACCACCAAACTGCACAAGAAAACCGGCAGACCCAAACTAGGAGCCGGTGTTTAGGAACAGTGGAAAAGATGCCCGTTCATGACGGCAAACAACCAGTAAACGTCTATCAATTACCTGCAAGATTTGGTGTTCGGTCTGCAGCTATTTCACATTCTCGTTCAAGAAAAAGAAACTTATTCTAACCCTGATTTAAAATATAGATTATAAATAAATATTAATTCATTGTAGAACATATTTTTCTTTTTGTATACAAAAACAAAAATAACTTATAGTTTTAAGCAATTTAAATGATAAGCATTAATAATGCATTGGAATAATAATGGCGAAATATGCATGCGCTACTATAAAAGACGTTTATACTAGCAAAGCATATTACATGTAAATTCATCGCATGGGGTAAATAGACCAAATATGATTTTAGTATGACTTGTACGCTATTTAGCATATATTTTTTTAAGCGTGTAGCGCGATCAGTGAGTGCAATGCAAACTTCAGCGTCGCCGCTCGGCGGCCATTGAGAGAAACTGCCAGTTGGAAAGGTTGTTATCGGTTTGCCGCTGGCGCCAACTGTTAGCATTTTAGATCGAAGAAAGCAGTCGTTACTCTATTGTATTTAGTACCAGCTACCCATACATCGCGAGATGGGAATTTTAAAGGAAAAGTTTCACTAACAAAAACTTTTTCTAGTCTTAAATGTTTTTTTATCGTGTAATTTTGACTCGCTTAGAGAGTTTTATTGGAATCTGAGATAATTAAGACCTTCACTTTTTTAGTTTTGTTTAAAAATGACACTAAACAAAAAAATATGTATTTAATTCATGAGACAAAATTTCATCAAAATAAAATATAGCCATTTTTTGAATCGATTTAATTTTGAAAATATTTTTTTTCAGTGTAGGTTATAAATTAGATTTTTTTAAGTGTTTTTATCTAAAAATAAACAATCGTCTACAAGTCAACAATACAACACAATTTTGTAGGAGTTGCCGATTACATTATTCTGGTTCAAAATCTGGTGAAAAAGTTGGGCTCTTTTCAAATGATAGTCCCGATAAGTTTTGTAAAAATTAAGTTTGCAAAGTGGTTTATTTAGTCAAGGTCTAAACATCCAGAAAATGTTCCATCCAGAAATCGAACCATGAACCCTACCAGAAAGACTTGTTAGCAGGCTTGATAATACTCCTCAACATCAACAGAGTTCGATGACGTATTCTAGAGCTCAGTATTCTACCCTTGCTTCTTTAGGAGGGAGCGAAAAAATGCTAAGCAAAGAGGCAACGACACACAGTGCGTTGAATGTATGGAGATGCGGGACAAAAATCAAAACTGGAAGATCAAGCCATTTGAGCACCCTGGTATGGAAGGAAAAGTTGTTTCTGTTCAAAAGAGCTACAATTTGCATAAATGACATATAATATAGGCATAATCGCATAACTGTCCCAAGCGCCAATTTCATAATTTTCCAAGAAAAACCTTGCAATTTATACTTTTATTACTCATAATGTTATAAGCAGTTATAAGCAAATATGTCTCTTCTCGCTCGTAGCTGCAAAAGTGACTTATGCGCCCCCAATTAAAAAAAAGATTTTTTTTTTCAATTTTTCGGTTTTTTATATCAAATTTGAATAAAATCTTAGAAACCACATTTTAGATATATTATTTTAAGCATAAACTTGCTCTGGTGTAATGTAAGGTTGAGCCGAGACCACATAGCGTTGCAAGATTTTCGGATTTTTTATCACAAACAACTCATTTTCATACTTGTGCTGGTTAAGGAGTATACCTAAAAATAGTCAAAAATCTCGATTAGTTGCAGGGAGTTGCAGGTGTATCTTTCAGACCCCTAAGAGGACACTCTAAGAAACATGTCTGTGTATGATTTGGGGTGGAACTCGGTGGAATTTTTTTTTGAATCAATAATCAAAGTTATATGTTAGTATTTCATAAGTTTGATTTCATAGCCAACTCAACGTGCCGATTTCTCATATTCAAAGTAAAACTTGGTGTTCTTATCACATCAAATATACTTTACCAATTTTCAGCCATGTTCTCTTTTAGATTTTGATTGAATATTTTGGTTTCAACACTCTCCGTGCTAGTTGAAAGGATTGCTGTAAATATGCGATAAAATCTAGTTTTTCTGCTACTCCGACAACTGTCACTTTCGACGCTTGTTGTGATAGTTTTAGTGCTTTATATAGCTTATAAATACATGATTCAATAACGGATTCTATCTATAAACACTTGTGGATACTTGTTATCGCCGGATAAAATAATTTGAAATTTGATTTTTGTCTATGGAGCAACGCACTGTGCGACAGCGAACAGAGTAAAAATTCCATCAAAACAGAGTGGCATCATAACTCCCCGAGGACTGTCTTGTTCGGGGAGGCACACTCAAGAGTTTCTTTTTGAAATGTGAGTAAAGGTGAGCATCGCAACAAGAGAGAGAGAGAGAGAGAGAGAGAGAGAGAGAGAGAGAGAGAGAGAGAGAGAGAGAGAGAGAGAGAGAGAGAGAGAGAGAGAGAGAGAGAGAGAGAGAGAGAGAGAGAGAGAGAGAGGAGAGAGAGAGAGAGAGAGAGAGAGGAGAGAGAGAGAGAGAGAGAGAGAGAGAGAGAGAGAGAGAGAGAGAGAGAGAGAGAGAGAGAGAGAGAGAGAGAGAGAGAGAGAGAGAGAGAGAGAGAGAGAGAGAGAGAGAGAGAGAGAGAGAGAGAGAGAGAGAGAGAGAGAGAGAGAGAGAGAGAGAGAGAGGAGAGAGAGAGAGAGAGAGAGAGAGAGAGAGAGAGAGAGAGAGAGAGAGAGAGAGAGAGAGAGAGAGGAGAGAGAGAGAGAGAGAGAGAGAGAGAGAGAGAGAGAGAGAGAGAGAGAGAGAGAGAGAGAGAGAGAGAGAGAGAGAGAGAGAGGAAGAGAGAGAGAGAGAGAGAGAGAGAGAGAGAGAGAGAGAGAGAGAGAGAGAGAGAGAGAGAGAGAGAGAGAGAGAGAGAGAGAGAGAGAGAGAGAGAGGAGAGAAGAGAGAGAGAGAGAGAGAGAGAGAGAGAGAGAGAGAGAGAGAGAGAGAGAGAGAGAGAGAGGAGAGAGAGAAGAGAGAGAGAGAGAGAGAGAGAGAGAGAGAGAGAGAGAGAGAGAGAGAGAGAGAGAGAGAGAGAGAGAGAGAGAGAGAGAGAGAAGAGAGAGAGAGAGAGAGAGAGAGAGAGAGAGAGAGAGAGAGAGAGAGAGAGAGAGAGAGAGAGAGAGAGAGAGAGAGAGAGAGAGAGAGAGAGAGAAGAGAGAGAGAGAGAGAGAGAGAGAGAGAGAGAGAGAGAGAGAGAGAGAGAGAGAGAGAGAGAGAGAGAGAGAGAGAGAGAGAGAGAGAGAGAGAGAGAGAGAGAGAGAGAGAGAGAGAGAGAGAGAGAGAGAGAGAGAGAGAGAGAGAGAGAGAGAGTAAATGAAAAAATCTTCACATTTTTTTGCACTCACACTCGAATCGCTAGAGGGTATGTGTTAAAAATTTTGAATTCTGTTTTTTCTCCTCAGAAAAACGGCAAAATCGCCTCATCTTTGCATCGCAGAGGAGATTCTATCATGCCTGCTTGTTGGCATTTAGGCATTTCACGGCAAAATTCTCTCTCTTTCGCTCTTCAACAAAACCTGAAAACAATGGTGCCAGTACCTGTCAACTTCGACAGGTACTGGCCCTGTTGTATTCAGATTTCCTGAAGGAGGGAGAGAGAGCGAATTTTTGATGACGTCACCGTGCAATGAGCATTAGAACAGTTAAAACCTGGGAGGGATGCACAGATACTACACACGAAATATTGAACAACGTTTGTTTGAACTGCAAGATAACTCCAGCTTGCCAACAACAATCAAGGCAACTTTGGAGAAAATCGCTAGTTTTCTTTTGTTGTGTACTTTCGATCTTTCCTGACAAACATGGAAAAAGGGCCGCAGTTTTCTATGCACTAAATGTTCATTTTCATTGGAAAAAGTAAAACGATGCGTTTCTCAATGCTTTATATTCAATCAAATTGAAAGGTTCTCACGTGACATTACTTGCATTGTGTGCATGAATTGATTTTCATTCGATTTGTGTCACTTTTGATGAAATGCGAAAATGTGTTTAAATCAGTTACGCGCTTTTTCCATGTTAGTCCAATTTTTGAGATCCAATTTTCCGGCTCACTATGACGTGCATAAATTTTGTATTGGTTTCTCCCTCCCAGGTTAAAACATACAAAATACAGAATTTTTCCGTTTTTGTCACGTACCGATTTCTTCCACAAATTATTCCGGTTTTTTTTTATCAAAACACAAAAATTGAAATTTTTGTATTATTGCTTACAATGTCTATTTAAGACTTATTTTGACGCAAGGTAACCAAATGGCTCGGTAATTTAGTTGGTAAAGCGCTCATCTTGCATACAAGAGTCTCTGGATCCTCGTGGTCAACTGTTTCGTATTCTTAGGGCCCTACTTTATAAGTCGAGTCGACCATAAACGACTCGACTGGAGTCACTGTCGACAAAAATTTTTGCTCGGCTCGGCTCTGTCACTCGAGTTTATCGACAGTTGTCTCTATGTAACTGGATTACTAAAGGCGTATTCACAAGACGTTTCAAATCAGCTGATCGGGATGCTCTTTGAAAGTTCTCCTATGGAGATGACGGACCTGTCACATGAAAAGGCCTATGGGAGTCGACGGGTGACATCTGAAATATGCATGCTTACTTTGATTGACAATGACTACAGACGAGTCACATGAATTTGCTCGATTTACAAAATAGACCCCTTAGTCCAGCAATTATTGTTTGTACACTAGGACACTGAGGGATCCTAAAATATCCTCAATGGTACGGCACTGGGACAAGTTGGTCGGGTGCCTTTTTTTCGGTACGTACGGCTTTTCATAAAACCGTACAACACGCTCGTGCATGCTGTTTCGACGCCTTCTTCGATTGAACTGATAGCACCCGAGCGAAAAGAAACATGCCACCCATTTTCAGAGAGTGCAGAGAATAATTTTCCTGGAGAGAAAAATAATACGCTCTTCACTTTAATTACAGAAATGCATTTAAATCATTCTCAATTTGTACTGAACGAACACCCGTTAGACTTCCAACATTTTTCAGTTGAAAAATTATCTTAGTCACGATTTGAATACAGCAAAATGTTTATTTTTAACAATATATATTTGATATAATTTTGAGTGATCAAAACCATGTCTCAGTACTGAGATAATATCGGTTCAATGTAACTTGGAAGTAATTGGTAAACATATACACAAGAACAGAATTACACGCACGCTTCGAAGTCGCCTTTCCACTTCTTAATTAGTAATGTAATACATAGTCGACCATGGAACAGGATGACGACGCCTCCGTAGTCTGTGTCCTGACACATGCGTTCACATTTCCCACCATCATCAGGAACACGCAAAATGCGATGGAACCAACGTTAGAGCACCGACATTGGCGAACATTATTAAAAACTTTCACACATCCTACAAGCCATCCTTAGCACGAGTATAACATCCTTCTTGGTCGTCGTCGTTGGACTTGTAGGTGTGAGCGACCAGAGATAGACATCTCGACCAGTGCGGTAAAATGACAGCAAAATGAGCAGCGTGATCCTACGGAAAATGAGTTTCTCATTGGTACAAGAAGTCGGAAAGAGTTCGTTAGATACATCCTCCCTCCGCCACAAGCTTACATACCCCCACCCAAGAGCATGTCCTCGCAAGGGCGAAAAAGGATTATTAAGGTTTCTGTTACTCGATGTCGTTCGCTGTTATCCTACCTTTTCGCATTCTGGTCGCAGAGCAGAACGACGATGGACATTAATTTGAGAGTTAATAAAGCGATTTTCGTTTCCGTTTTTCAACCTTCCTGGCAGGGTTGATAATGGGATTCCTATTTTTTTTTTCCTGCTCCGGTTCCGGGCAGGTTAAGCACCTTGAAGCGGCCCAATTAGGGCGCACTCGACCGGGCCCCTTTTTTGTGATTACGAGTACGAAGGATGCGATTCAGTTCCGTAATTTGAGAAATTTTGTAAAACGTCATTCAAACGGCGCTCGGTAAAGTCACCAGGTCCCAGAAGTCGAGGTAAAACAGACATTAATTTAGCTATATCTTACTTTACCGCAGAGCGTATCTCCGTTTTTATTACCCCATTATGATGAAGTATATCGATGCGTGGAAGCAATTTTCCGTATCATGCGGAAGTATCATAATCACCTGGCAATGGAGCCACACACACGCGAGCGGTTTTATCTCGCATCCTCCATGCAATCGTAAAAAGCTGTCCCAATAAAGCTAAACTTTGGCGATAATCAAGACCCTGAACATGTCGAATTTATCGCTTCATTTATCGGCTGCCATGCGTCTCCATCGTGATAGTGGTTATAAAAAAAAAGTGCGGAAAAGCTACAAATTGGCACGGTTTCAAATCACTTTCGCCAAAAATACCCCAACTGAGCAATGGATGGTAACCGATGCCAAGTTTGTTACGTTATAAACTCTCGTTTACTGCAGCTTGCGCTTTCTGCCCAAGAAGGGACCAACCATGAGGATGTTTTTCGATCGATACAAAAAGCTTCCAGAAAATGGAAAACCCGTTGTTGCCGAGTGGCAAGTATAGCTAGAAGCACTAGACTTCTCAGAATCCTTGGCTCGGGATAAATGTTGTAGCTGTCATGGCCATCTGATTCCTGGTGGCACTCATGGGTGTGGTCAGATGAGGGCATGGGGACCGATGCTTCCCCCCCCTGGCCGATGAAATAAACGGTTTTGCTACAGAATCTAATCTGCTAATTAATTTTCTCCAAAATGTTCAACATCGTTTATACTAATAATATAATTGCGTCATAATTGCGTCAATGATTCCATTAAGTATTCGTCCTAAGATTTCCTCACAGGAATTCTTTTACACATAGTTTAGTACATTTTTCAGATATTTCCTCTTAAACTCGTTCAGGAATTACACATTCTTGATTGAATGGAACCTGGGGCTCGCCGCAAAATGCGTCTTCAGAAACCGTTCAGAAATCTTCCAAGAATTCTGTTATAGATTACGACGAAAACTTATCTAATTATCGTTACAAACATTGTTCCAAAAATCACATTTGCTTTCAGAGTTTCACAGCAAATAAACCATGAAGTTTACAAAGGTACTTAAGAAAAACCGGGTTAGTTCATCTAAACAAGAAAATATCATACAGGTCGGACAGATCTTCTAAGGACAACTTTTGACTTTGTCAAAGCGTTTAGCAAAAAGATTGCTTAGAGATTCTAGAAAGTAGTTTGATAAATCCATCAGGAATACCTTCGAAGATTGTTGCAGGATTGCTTCATGGAACATAAAAAAAAACAAAGATTAGACCATAAATTTTACTAAGGATTGCTTCAAGCGCAGGGAGTCCCAAGAGATCTCTACAGGGATTTCTTCAAGAAGGTTTTGAATTCCTCTAATCATTAAACCTCAGATTCATTCAGTTTCTTACATAACCTTAAGATTTTCGGTATTACTTAAAATTTCTCTAGAAATATGACAGAATAATTCAAATAATGTGTAATTTCTATCCATTTATTCCGTTTATAAGTTTCCAGTTGTTTCACCAGACATGTTTCCAAGAATGTTTAAAAACTCTGACAAGAACTTAATAAAAACGACCAGAAATTCTTACGGAAATTTCTTAAATCAACCGGAGTTTTCTCTAAGAGTATATTAGCATAATATTAAAATTCCTCCAATAATTAATCTTCGAATTTGTTCAGTTACTAAACTTAAGTAGATTTCAGGTTTTACTTGAAATTTCTCCCGAAATGTCTTGTTTTTTTTTTCATAAATTACTCCAACGTTTCACAAGACATTTTATCATGAATGATTACACGGATAGAAAATCCATATTTGAATATGTTTTGACTTATTTTTGAGTTCATTTCATTCATTCCTCAGCCAGAGGGCAGAGAGTAAAACACCCCGTAAGCCGAACCTTAGTGCGTTGCCTCGAAATTGAGTTAGTGACAAAGTGGGGGACGGACCTGGTGTAGTGGTTAGAACACTCGCCTCTCATGCCGAGGACCTGGGATCGAATCCCATCCCCGACATAGTCACTTATGACGTAAAAAGTTATAGTGACGATTTCCTTCGGAAGGGAAGTAAAGCCGTTGGTCCCGAGATGAACTAGCCCAGGGCTAAAAATCTCGTTAATAAAGTCAAACCAACCAACTTAGTGACAAAGTGCTGAACGTTGAGTGCCGGTTTAGTGACAAAAAAAAACAGTAGGTATTTTTTCGCCTAGCAATAAATAAAAACAACTTCATCCTCATTGACTCACAATTAAGTACACGCACGAACCCACCGAGTTGAGTTGATTTTCAACAAGATTTTTTTTTCAGTCATATAATTCAAAGGACTATTATTTGTCTAATTATATAATTTGTCGAATTGAATTAATCCAGTAGTTTTAAGGGATTCCTCCAATAGGTTTTAAGATTTTTTTTAAATTTCAAACAGAAATTCCTATAAGAGTACTTTTGAAACCGTTTGCCAGATTCTTCAAAGAATTCATTCAGTAATTGCTTTGAGTTATACCTAAACTGCAGCTTACCTAAAAATGCCACCGAGAAAGACTGCAAGATTTTCTCTGAAGAATCCTGAGAAAGTTCGTCTAACAATAGACCAATGCACGAGTTCACTAATTTGACGTTTGAGCGGTGCCAAATTCACTCGTTGCCATAGTCACGTAAATAACACGGCACCGCTCAAACGTCAACGAGTGAACGCGTGCATCTGTCCATTACTTCTCGGACGATACAAATATTGTACCCCATTTGGCATAAAGTCGTTTGGCATAAGGTCGTTTGGCATAAAGCCGTTTGGAATAAAGTCGTTTTGGCATAATGGTCGTCCCAGACAACCAAAATGTACGTATAACGAAATCACCTGGAGGCTTTATATGTGCAAAATTTCACTTATTAGATATCGCGAAAAGGCCTTCTACGTGCAAAAGTGGAGGCGATATGCGTGCATATATTATGTGATGAATAATAACATACAATGCGAGTGTATAAATATTCTACCGAATCAACCTGTGATCTTTTGCGACTTAGCTTATGATAACAAATGTTGATTTGACAGCTGCTACGGATTGATGCGACTTGCTTTGTACGAGTGTACGAGACGAAACAAAATGTATAAATGAACTCAGAAAAGAAGTGTTTTATGCGAGGAAACTCATCAAACTGACGAGTTTATCCACGGTGTTTTGCGGGTTTGATGTAATTAGTATGAATAAACGAGTTGTAACGTGAACTTTCATGCGATTTCTGGTTGTCTGGGGTTTGGCATAATGGCCGTTTGGCATAATGATTGATTTAGAATCAATATCAGCATTTTTTTAAGCTTTTACCGAGATCAACACCACCGAGCCTATAGCAAAAATGTTTGCTATGTCCTCAACAAGTGTTCGTTTAGAGATTTTCCAAGCTATGAATGTCAAAAATTGTTGTGACATTAGAGAGCATTACTAAATAAAACTCGTGACGGGTCTGATGGAAGATCTTCTGGGAATAATAATTTTCTCTACATCATATTTACATATTTGAAAATAGAAAATTGGCAAAGGAAGTTTCCAGATATTAATAAAGGGAACGCTCATAGAATATTTCGGTGCAGATCAAGCTCTGTCCCAGTTAGGACTTAACACTTGATGAAAATTACTTGATAAAAGAAGGGAAAATTTATTTGCAAAGTACTAGAAGCTCTAATCCAAAGATCTATTACTGCAGCATAATGCAAAAATAACCTATGAACGAGAGCAGATTATTTTTCGTTTAAAATGTTTAAGGCTCTAATGCAAAAAAAATCTTCTCACAGCATAACTTAACTGAACAACACATTTTTAAAAGAAAATATTAGTGGCAAAACTTTTCAACGATTCAATAAAAATTTTAATTTCGGAAGTGTTGATGTACACACAGTCTTTTATCGAAAGAAGGGAAAATCTGTGATTGAGATAATATTTTTCCAGCATATCTCGAAAAGAGATCATACGTTTGCAAAAAATATGTTGAATATTGGCAGATTCTAAAGTTATTATCATTATAACAGCATGTCTTGTAAGAATTGATAAAACAGCTAAATATAAAAATGGTTAACATTTACCTGTACGAAATAGTAGTTTTAAACAGTGTAAATATAAAGAACAGCCTATGTTTAAAAGAAGGCAATATTTATAATTAAACTAGTTGGAGATTGGACGCCCAAATTTATAAATAAATAAAACGAAAAGACATCAAAAATTGCGTTCAGAATCATCGAAGTGATTGTGCTACTTTTCCCTGAATGTCTTTTCTCCGAATGTCGGTTCCCCGAATTCCAGTTCCTCGAATGGCGCTCTACCCCGAATGCCATTTCCCTGAAAAATGGTGCAGAAAGAACGATAAGCAATCAGAAGAAGGAATTATTCTGCCATTCTCGGCTCAATGTTGGCAAAAATGGTGAGGACGTTAATACTCGAAAGAACCGCCAATTAAATAAAGAAGGGTGCATATTAGATGAGTAGTTCGTTTACCACCCTGAAATGTATAAAGTTACGACAGTTATGAGTGCTAAAAACTTTTCGGGGAAATGGGCTAATCGGGGAAACGGGATATTTGGTGAACTGGCGTTCGGGGAAAAGTAGCACATCCCATCGAAGCAACTACAGCTATCGATTTCTCTAATCGCTGATAACTTCAGCAGACCAATGTTATCGAATGCCGCCCTTTTGTCAGTTGGAAACAATTAAATATTTAAAAAATATAGCTTCAAAGAACAGCCTATGTATAAAAGAAGGAGTAATTTATACCTACAATTATGGTTACATCATATTTAAAAAAAAAAACAGAGAACGTATTTTTTTGCGAAATATATCAAAATCTTCAGTGCAAAAAATAATTCCAATACGAAACTCAAAAGAAGAATTAATATCTGAATGAAGGGTAATTTCCGGATAAATAATAAAATACTATTGGCAATAACTTTCCTAATATGCTTTAGTTTATTCAAGAGCATATGATTGTGGAATAAAGTATCATTTTGTGTCAATTGACTCCAAAACAAGTCATCTTATAAAAATCTTGGTTTCAGACTCATTATGCCAAACGACTATTATACCAAACGACCATTATGCCAAAAGACCATTATGCCAAACGACTTTATGCCAAACGGCTTTATGCCAAACGACTTTTATGCCAAATGACCTACCACCCGATACAAATAGTTACATCAGGAATTATAACAAGGGGCCACTCATGAATTATGTAAGATTTGTGATTTCTTATGCGCCATACTTTTTTTTTTTATTCATACGAAGGTAATGACAGCCCCCAATGATTATTCCTAAAAGAATTCCTAATCAAATTCCTGAAGGAGTTTTTAAAAGAATTTCTAACTCTAATTAAAAGAAAAAAAAAGACAGTTGGATTTTTTTATATCCAAAGAAACATTCTTAGGGTATCTCAAAAAACAAGTTTAATTAATTCAAGAAGACTTGAAAAATAAAATAAATTTATTTCCTGGAAAACAAAAACTTTGACAGTATCCTTTGTATAATCCCGAACCCCGGGTGAAATTTCAAGGAAATTTTTGAGGAATGTCTGTGTTATAAGTGGAATCAAGAGACAAAAATAAGTGGAGTGCTTAAAACATATCTTGACCATTTTTGAAATCCTTGCGAATAATCTGTATAAAGCTCATAAGTTCATGCTTGCTTTTTTGAAGGCAATAGGGTTTCGATCTACTTCGCATGCGTTTTTTTCCTCGTATTAAACTTGAAATGTTCCAATACGGCGGATATTTAAATTTACCTAAAATAGATATCAATTTTCCAAGTGTAATTTTGTGAAAGCTGTTATGGTTCGTCTACTGGTACATAATAAATGTAATGAGACTACTGTATTTCGATAAATAACTTCAGTTCGATTATCATGATTGATCGATCACAATGGATTGTGCTTATATGTTTGGGCTGTATTTGATGGCACCAATGAATTTTAAAGGAAATCCACACATTTCATCATGCTGTAGGAATTGAGATCTAAATATTCTAGTAGACCATTTTTATTATAACGTTGAAGCGTTGTACTTTGACCATTCACTATATCACAGTGAGCCGTTAGTGAATTTGAATTGAATTACTTTTTATTGAAGGGATTTTCTGTCGTGGGCAGGTTCATCCCCAGTGAACCGTTAGCTGTGAGACGAATCAAAACTGATTGTGACCAAAATGGAAATGGATACGACGAATATAGGCAACAGTAACAAATAATTGCATTGCATTATTTCCAACGATCATGAATATCAAAATCTTGTTGCACAATACGAAAGCCTTCTAGGGAAAGAATTGTTTGGCAACGATTTGTATCAGCATCATTCACTGCAAAACAGTGAAAATTGTAGGTACTTACTGGTCAAAGCTTGATACGATTGAAATCACATCATCCTATTGAAAGTTGAATAAATTGATCTGCTGGTTGAGTGAACCAGGAGGTATTTTCGCATGACAGCAAATAACAACTACTCCATCCCTATCAACTCAAAATTAGGTTAACGCACAACCCGCCGAATTGAGTTGAATGAACTCACGTTTGAGTATTTCATTTTTTCCGTGTAAGAATTCTTACTGAAGTTTCACTAAGGACTCTTCAATAAAATCATCTAGATATTCTTACGGAAAAAATCCAAAACCTAATGTAGATTTTTTGCCGAGGAGTTCCTTTTCTGGTAGTCTCAAAATAATAAGAATATCTTGATTTTTAACTAGCATTCTAAAAAAAAGTATGTCCAAAATTTTATGCATAGATTTATTTGGAAAAATCCAATGTTTTAAGGGATTCCTTCAATATTCAAAGAAAATGGCGCATCGGGTGACCAGAACATTTAGTTCGGAATCTCGCCACCCGACAGGATGCGCAGAAAATTTTAACTAAGTAGATGAAAAAACCGAATTTAGTACTATACCATTTAATTCCACTAGAGTTTGTATCCTTCGACAGATACGCGTATTTCGACCTCAACTGTAAGGCCGTCTTCAGTGTCGTGTACTAGACTCGACTACACGACACTGAAGACGGCCTTACAGTTGAGGTCGAAATATGCGTATCTGTCAAAGGATAGAGCCGAGATTCCGAACTAAATGTTCTGGTCATCGGGTGCGCCCTATTTTTTGGATTTTTTTTTCGAAGACACCATGCCAATAAAACACGTTTTCACAAGCTACTGAATTTTGAACATTCGTCCCACTATGCAGTAGTTGCTTTGGGTTTTACTGCAGTGGCTGATCTAATAATACCTCCTTGAAATCCTCCAAGATTCACTCTGAGGAGTCCTGGAGATGTTCATCAAACAATTTCTCGGACTCTATAAATAGTTACCGTTACTTTCGATTTCGGGGACTTCTTTAAATACAGTCAAATCTCCATGAGTCGATATCAGAAGGGACCATCGACTTATGGAAATATCGAGTCATGCAACAGAAAAGCTGTGGAAATCAGTATGAGGGGACTTGGGAGGGAAGCACAGATACTATACACGAAATATGACACAACTCTTTTCCGAATTAAGGGCGTAATAAGGGTGTAAGTCGTATGATGGATTTCTCCTCATCGATCCTCTCTTCTGCGAATGAAGGTGACAAGATGCAAATTTTTTAGCAGTTTTTCAGTTCAGGATGCTAGGCACCGATCTTGCATCCTGAGAAGAAAAATTCCCAAAAAACTTGCATCTTGTCACCTTTATTCACAGAAAAGAGGATCGATGAAGAGAAATCGATCATGTGACTTATGCCCTTATTCTAGCACACGCTTGATATTCGATCAAATTAAAAGATGCTATCGTGGCATTGCTTTTGGGTGCGCAGGAATTGATTTTCAACCGATTGTTGTCAACTTTGTTGAAATGCAAAAATATGTTTTGATCAATGAAAAAGCGCGTGCTTTTGTCATGTTTTTCCATTCTCCATTCTGGACAGTTCGTGACAGTTCGTTCTCCATTCCGACAGTTCGTGACAGCAGAATCTCGGCTCACTATGACGTACGCAAATTTTGTATCGGTTTCTCCCTCCCAGGAGGGTACCATCACAATACTATGTTTTTAGTATGGTTCCAAGAATCGATATCGAGTCACGGAACATCGACAAATGGAGGTTTCAATGTATTCACGTTTTGAATGTAAGTGCAGCATAAATTTTACTCCGATCAATTTTGTGTCTTTAGCACTTTAGCACTTATACTTAGTAGGCTGTACTTCAAATGAAATTTCTTTTTAGTTATAGGAATTAATGTTCTACACAGTGATGCATTTTGAACTGAACGCGAGCCAAAAGTGAACGGATCCCGAGCCAAATTTGCACGAGAACGCAGTAGTCAATGAACTTGCGAGCAAGAGCATGTCGTTCCTCAAGAACGGCTCGTTCAGTTGGCAATTATGATCGGAGCTCTCGCTTGGGAAACAATTGAGTGAATCACCGTAAACTTCCATGAAGGGAACAAACATACAGCTCTTGATATTATGCATATAAAAAAAAAGCTCTGGCATAATTTTTTGTCGTAAACCAGTCAAGATTTATTGGGTTCAGTTTTTGGCTCGCACGGGTTCATATTTTTGAACTGAACAAGCCTACTTGATTGCTGCGTTCAACAAATTGAACTAGAACGCGAACTGAACGCGTTCAAATGCATCACTGGTTCTACAGACTGATCACATGTCGTGCAAATAACTCTGAGAATCAGAACGAATGAGGAATAACATGTTTTGTTGAAAAGTGTTACACATGTAACATTTTTTATAGCTTTATAAGGCTGATACAAATATTAATTTTCTTTTATGTCCGAGACCACTTGGAAGGTACGAGGGGGAATAAAAATAAAAAAGGAACAAAAAAAATAAAAATGGGAACAAATTTTATTTTTTCGAATTTTTATTTTTAACGATACTTGTTAAACTTTTTTCAATCGTCATCTGGATCATTCTTTTACCTGATTTTTATTTTAAAAATTTAAAAAACCTAACTGATGTCAAAAAAATTGTGAATCTTTTTTTTTCTCCCCTTCAAAATTTTCGGATTTTTGAAGGGGGAGGGGGGTGACATAAAAGAAAATTAATATTTGTATCAGCCTAATTTTTTAAATTGTGTTTATCAATGAAAAATATCCAAAAACATCACAATGGATGATAATCATCATAAGTTTGAAAATAATGAGAAAAAAAAATCATTTTACCACCGAATTGTTTTGATTTCTAAAAGTATCCAACGAATGACACATTTTTTGCGATAATAATGACATTTTTAACAACTACCGAAAAGCTAAACATTACATATAATTTGCAATTGGATTAGATGGACAAATTGATGTGAAGATTTGCGAAAAAGTTACACGTCTTCTCAGTGAGAATCGAACTCACGACTCCCCGATCTCTAGTTGGGGCGCGTTAACCACTACGCCATGAGAGGACTCATGAACGCAGAAGTTAACCTGAATTCGATTTCAGCTCAATAATCACGTGGTCCTCTTTCGCAAAGTGCACCTCTTTCGGAAGAATTAGATGCCCATCCAAACACAACGCTTTCTATATATATCCAATGCCTAGCCGAGAGCGCATTGTTTTTTAGGTATAGGAATAGCACACTACACTAGCCAGCAACTGCGCTGGCTGAGGTTTCTATTGTGTGGGCTTCCAATCCAATTGCAAATTATATGTAATGTTTAGCTTTTCGGTAGTTGTTAAACTTCCACTCGGCTGGTTGGCCGTAAACCACGATTCATAATTAAAACAAGTATTTATCGAGCAACGGACTCATGTTCCGTAACCGGTCGTTTGAGAACGTCGCGACCCATTGGAAGCCCACACAATAGAAACCTCAGCCAACGCAGTTGCTGGCTAGTGTAGTGTGCTATTCCTATACCTAAAAAACAATGCGCTCTCGGGCTAGGCATTGGATATATATAGAAAGCGTTGTGTTTGGGATGGGCATCTAATTCTTCTGAAAGAGGTGCACTTTGCGAAAGAGGACCACGTGATTATTGAGCTGAAATCGAATTCAGGTTAACTTCTGCGTTCATGAGTCCTCTCATGGCGTAGTGGTTAACGCGCCCCAACTGGAGATCGGGGAGTCGTGAGTTCGATTCTCACTGAGAAGACGTGTAACTTTTTCGCAAATCTTCACATCAATTTGTCCATCTAATCCAATTGCAAATTATATGTAATGTTTAGCTTTTCGGTAGTTGTTAAACTTCCACTCGGCTTGGTTGGCCGTAAACCACGATTCATAATTAAAACAAGTAATGACATTTTTATTTCTGAATGGATTCACCTCATATTTTGCCCATTTTTTGCTTTGCGTGTATCACTGGTGTGACAAGCTAAAGCGAGGGTTGGCCCCATCTCGCCATATTTTTCTCATTTGTTACGTACATATACAACTTATATACATGCAAGAATCATCGAAATCTATCCATAATTTTTAGAGTTACAAATCATCATAGCTGAAGAATATCGAAATATTTGACACTTGAGTTGCAGAACGCAAAACCAATTGCACTGCGATTCAAGGGACCATCGAGGTAGCCATGAAACCCAATTTTCACTATGGTTCTCTAACTCGATATCTAGTAAAGGAGAGTTAAACTATATGAAAACATCCTTAGGATATTCCAAGAAAAAAATAATGATTTTTAATTTTAATAATAATTCCAATTACATCATAGTTATAATCAAGGAAGCGTCGTAAGAATTATATAATAGATAATTCTTGGAGGCACTGTATGCTGAATTCAATTCCATATATTATTATACAGTCATGTACCAGGACCACATTATAGATCCCGTGTCCCGAATAGGCTTGTTTATTAAGAACCATCAGACCTTTTCCAATAAAAAATGGTCTAAGCCCTTTACCTGAAAATCAGCCTAGAAATACATCTAGGCCTTATTTCAGAATCTCCAAGAAGTCAGAATCATCATATGGAAGTGTGATGATGATGTCAAAAATGCTTTATTTCATCTTTACTTTTGTAGACGTCCCCCCAACCTGACGGAAATCCTGTCTCCGCCTATGGTTGCACTGTTACATTTTCCCCGGGAGATGCCCGTCACAAATCGAGAATTGATTACCAAAACTAGGCAACTACCGCTTCTCAATTATTCAAAATTCAACGGATACCTGCCATGTTCCACGTTTAGGCAGGACCATACCTACCCATACCTCATAGAGTAGCTAGTGGTTGGCGTGGCAAGGTTCTGTTTTTCCCGGCAAATTGCCACCGTGTGGGAATATACAGTGCATCCCAGTCAGTGAACTGGGGTTTTCCTTTCCCAAATCCATGGCTGCCGCCATGTGACTTTTCCGTTTTCGTGCTTGGGCAACGTTCGCGAACCAGAATTTTGACCGTCTCCGTCACTGGTGTTGTAAAGTTGCAAATTATGTATATGCACTCGGTTCTGTCGTTTGCCACACTCTGGCTTTCTTTGTAAACGTATGCTTTGGAGCAGAAAAAGAGCACCGCCCTCCATCATAGCTGCCCCGAGGCAGGCCAGAAACCATTTCCGTATATTCTACTGGCGCATAATGGCTCGGGCCAACAAACTTCTCATGCCGTCCGCTGTCTGCTTCCTGGTTCTAATGGTAGCTTAAGACAGGCCGCCATTTCTGTAACCCGAACGACGACTCTGCAGAAGTTACATTCGCGGCTCTATGGGGCTGTTCTTCGAGCTGCCTGCAAATCTTCAGGGAGAATAAGTGTAGAACAAGCAAACGTGCACGACAGGGGTATTTCTCCAAATGTATTATTACAGCTCAAATTTCAGAGCTTGATGGGGAAATAAGTGGATGTGTGGTACAAACATAAATAACTTTCAATTACCTAATTATATTAGGGGAATGCAGAATTACCGTAAAAAAGCCGTTGATGGATCTACCAACTTATCTTTTTCCTATTTTCTTCCTGTATGCATTATATTTCAACTGAGTTATACTTTGTATCTACATCTTGTACCTAAAGAACAGACTGAAGTTAAGAATTGTACAAACGTATACTTTACGGAATTCATTCGATTTTGTTCGAAATATACTTATTCAAATTCCAAAAAACGGTTCATTAATGGTAAATTCAATGTCAAAATATGATTTCCAATAGATATCTATTCGAAGATATCATTTTCTAAGTATTATTAAAAACTTTAATGGTGTTTGTCATGTTTGATTTGACTGAAAGCACTTTTGAAGGTGATTTTTTCTTTAAATTCTGTACCTAATTTAATAAAATCATATTCACGTTCTATATTATAAATGTTAAGGTGAAGATGAATCGCAGCCAAACCTCAAATTTTCTAGAGCACAAAAACTGGAGAACCAAACATCCGTTTAAGGTGAAAACTTAATCGACTGGTCACTAACTGGTGGTGACCAATCGAATAAGTTTTCATCTCAAATGGGTGTTCGATTCTCCAGATTTGCGCTCTTGAAAATTTGAGGTTTGACTTCGATTTATCTTCACCTTAATTTAACATTCTCCAATAGTGTTCTAACTGCAATAATGCCAAACAATAGTTAAGTTGTGAATTTTTATGTGTTTATTTACCCTCTATCTATGTGTTTATTTACCCCAATACCAAAAACCAACTTTCGAATGTATGAAAATTTATTGGTGCATTCAAAATGAATCTCTCTGCAATCTTCTATCTATTATTTTATCTGAACCACTTTGTAAAACACCAAGAAGAACGTTATCCTCGTGTTAAGGATTGCTTGTAGGATGTGTGAAAGTTTTTAATAATGTTCGCCAATGTCGGTGCTGACGTTAGAGCTTCATCGCATTTTCCGTGTTCCTGTTGGTTGTCGTCCGACCCAACGATGATGGTGGGAAATGTGAACGCATGTATCAGAACACAGACTAAGGACGGCGGCGTCGTCATACTGTTTCACATGGTCCCATGGCTAAGTATTACATTACTAATTAATAAGTGGAAAGTGCGAGTTCGGAGCGTGCGTTTCAGATTCTAGGTACCGTAATTTCGGGTGAAATTGATCACTTTTAAAGGTTTTTCTTGTCTAATTTCTATAATGTTGACAATGCCAAACAACTGAATGCAGGAAAACAAGTATGTAGGTGAGCCTCATTGACTCAAGTACCGAAATTTTCCAACAAATGTAATTTTAGTGCTAAAAAATATGTCCAAAATAAAAAATCGGGAGATCTCATTTCGGGGTGAAATTGATCACTTATCAATGCCATTATAGTTAGTTTTCAAAACAACTTTACATAATAAATTTGAGCTCCCTGAATTCGAATATGCTTGCTAAATTCTTAACAATACAATATTTATAGAAATAATGAATGTTTAAATTTCAAGAATAACGCAGAAAACGCCTAAATGTATGCAATTTCCTAAGGAATGTCTTGATATATTACAGAAATTCAATTATTTCAACCAAATCAACGAATTGGTACGAGTTTTGGTTATGAAATCTAGTTTGGGGATATATCTTTAGTATCCTCACAAACTGTCAGAATTATACCATGTCCAAATCCTTGTCTAGAACTAGAAGTTTATTGATGTTTGTCAACACTGCACCGTACAAGATTTTGAAATTTTACATTATTTTCATATAAATAAACATTTTTGAACGCAAAAAACTTCACAACACACAATTTGGACATACTTACGACAAACAACGTTCATTCACTGCATGTTACATTGATATTTGTGCTCCATTAGGAAGAAATAAAATCGAGTGACACAGTGATCAATTTCACCCTACTGATCAATTTAACCCGAATTCACGGTACCTATACCATGACTTGGTTTCCGACAGACCAATACTGAAACAATGTTATCTCAGATCTCTGGTCCTTTTCAGTATATAATCTAATTTTTAGTAGTAACATCCTAGGCGCAATTAGCTCAGCATTTTTAAGGTTCATTGAATCCTGGTGAGCGGTTCTTCTTTTTTTCTTTTTCTACTTCTTGGGATTACGTCCTCACTAGGACAGAACCTGCTACTCAACTTAGTGTTCTTATGAACACTTCCACAGTTATCAACTGAGAGCTTTCTTTGCCAATGTTGCCATTTTCGCATTCGTATATCGTATGGCAGGTACGATTATAGAGTAAAGTGGGGCAAAAGTTTCTTTTAAAGATTTCTAGCTCAATTTAAAACAAAACTTATAAATGTCATGGTGGTTCGAATGCTATTCAAGTAAAAGACTTTCGCTTCAAATATCATAAAAATCGATTGGGATTTGAAAAAGCTATGGCTATTTGTTGTTTTTCGACGTGAATATTGTAATTTTTGGTCAAACTTCCATGGCAGTGATTCAATTGAAGATAAAATCTTTTTTGATATATTATGTAACGGCGTTTCTAGGCCTATAACAAAAATGTTTGAAGTTGTATTAGTTTTTGCATAAATGCTTGGAAACAGTTTTTGGCCCATAGTGGGGAAAAAGTTCGAATCAGCGGGGCAAAAGTTCGACCCATATATAATCTCACGGAAAAGTTTGCAAATTGCCTGAAATCACCATATTATCTTGAAATTTTGCTAAATTTGACTGCTTGTGCGAAAAATGTCACCAAAATTTTACATTACCACTTAGTTTTGCGAAAAACTGCTGTTTTTGAGTATATTACAGTTAACCCTGTTTTGGGCAATTTATTTATGAAAATTGAGTGTGTATTTTCCGGCAAACTTAAGTTTACGGCTAGTGTAAAGTATGCCTGTCATAAAACGATCGATATTTTGTGTTTTAGCCAGCTAACTTTTGCCCCACACTAGATTCGAACTCTTACCCCACCGGTGGGGCAAAAGTTCGTTTAAGACAATCAATTTTGAAACTGTTATAACTAAAAATGGGTAATTATTTTGACACAAGTTTGTCCAGCAAAATTATAGCCAATATGTTGAAGGTTTACTGTATGGTATTTGTTTTGTTTCAACTGCTATTGTTTTCTAGGAAACTTTGATTATATCACTAAGGTCGAACTTACGAACCTTACTCTACTCTATGCCCAGGGAAGTCAAGGAAATTCCCGTTACGAAAAGATCCTGGATCGACCGGGAATCGAACCCAGACACCTTCAGCATGGCATTGCTTTGTAGCCGCAGATTCTAACCACTCGGCTAAGGAAGGCCCCAAGTGGTAAGTGGTTCTTCCCAGTATATTTTTTCAAAAAGCATAAAGTGAGGCAAAATTTCGGCTGCACAAAAGTCTATTTTTACCTTGTTAACACTCTGCATCCTATACTGTCTTTGAAGAACTTGTTTGTTGGCCTGATATTAAAAAAAAATACATTATATTTCGAGTTTTATTCACCATGTGGCACTGTAGCATGATCAAATGCCACTTTTAGCGGCTACTGAAATGTTGATTACTTTAGTAGTGACAAACTTACCGTCTTGGAAATAGTTAGCCAGCGCTAATTGAAAAAGCTGCAGCTAGACCACGACTTCATTTTGTGTAACAATGCGTTAGTCTTAAGACTCTTTTCACACCTGACCCTTTAGTTCGTCTAACAAACTCTATTATCGTATATAAAGCGTAGGTGTAAATCCCCCTCCTGTGACAATCATAGAGATGCAGAGGTGATCTCGGTCTTTAGTAACAGTGATTGTCACACTAACATTCCTTCCCCGATGACCGTAAGGACGTGGCCGGCGCCGTTATTGACTTTTTGAAAATTGAACTCTCGAATTGTGCACAATGGTTCGCTAGTCTCAAGCCCCATTCATTGGTTTCTGTGCAATTTCGATTGTGCTGGTCAATCACGGAGTAGCAACTACGAATTGTACGGTCATCTATGCTTATGCTTATGCTTATGCTTATTTTACCTCGATTTTATGGAAACCCAAATTTCTTGTTTTATTTTATAATGTTTAACCAATTCTAATCACGCGTTTTGTAAAGAAAACATTTTTAAGAGGTTTTCTATTGAGTGCGCTAAGCTAATAAAGTGGTGGGATCCAGCTTGTTACAAAAAAAACAATAAATGTACAAAAAACCTCTTGTAAGATCCGAAGGTTTAGGATAAACCTGTGACTTACTTCGCCGGGCACTTATTTTCGCTATGGAAAACCTTCGTACTTCTTCACTGAAGGATTTCATACCAATCACACGTCGTAAAACTTTTATATTTAATTTACGAAATTTTATGAAATTTCCTCAACGACCGCGTATAATTGAGAACGATAACAAAGTTCAATCCGTCCTACTAAGAAAAAAAAAGCTTGTGCGCATCAATGTGTGCGCGATGGTCAGTGTAAAAAACGGTTCCTTTGATTGTATTGTTTTCGCTGCACTGTGAGCAGCTGTCATGATTGTTCGGTTAAAAGGAATCGTGTTTATATGTTTGAGCTGAGTTTTGATGGCGAATAATGAATTTTCAAGGAAATTAATATATTTCGTCATGCTGAAGGAATGGAGGAAGATACCAGTAGAAGTAGAAGTATAA
The DNA here is from genome assembly GCF_002204515.2 of Aedes aegypti. Taxonomy (NCBI): domain Eukaryota; kingdom Metazoa; phylum Arthropoda; class Insecta; order Diptera; family Culicidae; genus Aedes; species Aedes aegypti. The sequence continues at coordinate 29,054 of NW_018736661.1, forward strand.
TGTCCACTGAAGAACCTAAAATTTCAAAAATTACCAAGAACTCAAAAGTGTTTGTACAACTAATATTGCATATTGGGTAAATGGTCAGAAAAAAACTGATAAAAATTCCATTGCTACTACATTCCAAACTCATGCATAATCTCAATGTGACTGTTTTGCGGATATATTTAGCAAAACAACTTGGTATTTTTTTTTTTCGAATTTTCTAGAACAATCTCACAGATTTCAGTAAGTTGATTGAAAGTATTCATCATTTAATAACTCTCCCGGCATTAACTTGAAATTGTCAAAAAAAAAAGTCAAATGTAACAAATATGCAGTTATGGGCAGAATCACTGTGAGATAATTTCACACTGTAGTCTCATTTGACGGTAATACTACAGGATGTAAATTACTGGGTACAACGTTCATAAATTTTCGTGCTTCAATTTCAACATAATGTATATTTTGGATAGGATTTCTCAAATAAAAATAAAAAATAAAAATATGACGATTTAAAAACTTGAATCTAGGGCATCTTTAGCAGCGCTAAATGAGTAAAATTGGATCATGATGCAAACAGACTAATCTTTTGAGCAGCAAATCGAAGCAACCTCTAGTCCAGGCTCAAGTGAGGAAGTCACGGCATAAAACAAAACAAGGCAGGGTCTTTACTGATGTAAATATCAAGTTTGATTGTAAACATGTGACGTCACTCCTATCATACACTGAGGCAAAAAAAACTTAGGTTTTCCATAAATCATTACCGTGAATTCGGGTTAAATTGATCAGTAGGGTGAAATTGATCACTGTGTCACTCGATTTTATTTCTTCCTAATGGAGCACAAATATCAATGTAACATGCAGTGAATGAACGTTGTTTGTCGTAAGTATGTCCAAATTGTGTGTTGTGAAGTTTTTTGCGTTCAAAAATTTTATTTATATGAAAATAATGTAAAATTTCAAAATCTTGTACGGTGCAGTGTTGACAAACATCAATAAACTTCTAGTTCTAGACAAGGATTTGGACATGGTATAATTCTGACAGTTTGTGAGGATACTAAAGATATATCCCCAAACTAGATTTCATAACCAAAACTCGTACCAATTCGTTGATTTGGTTGAAATAATTGAATTTCTGTAATATATCAAGACATTCCTTAGGAAATTGCATACATTTAGGCGTTTTTCTGCGTTATTCTTGAAATTTAAACATTCATTATTTCTATAAATATTGTATTGTTAAGAATTTAGCAAGCATATTCGAATTCAGGGAGCTCAAATTTATTATGTAAAGTTGTTTTGAAAACTAACTATAATGGCATTGATAAGTGATCAATTTCACCCCGAAATGAGATCTCCCGATTTTTTATTTTGGACATATTTTTTAGCACTAAAATTACATTTGTTGGAAAATTTCGGTACTTGAGTCAATGAGGCTCACCTACATACTTGTTTTCCTGCATTCAGTTGTTTGGCATTGTCAACATTATAGAAATTAGACAAGAAAAACCTTTAAAAGTGATCAATTTCACCCGAAATTACGGTACTTATGAACCAGCCAAATTATGGTTTCATTGAACGCTTAAGGGATCGTTAAAATATTACGTAACGCAATCTCTGTGGGCAACGAGTTCATCAGTCGGTAATCATTTTTTGATGTTACATCTTTCTGATAAAATTAGATTTCTTGATTTGCATACAACTAAACATAAGTTAAAACAATATCAAAGTATTGAATTTTAGCAAATATACTTAACGATGCAACTTAAATATCTAAGGATAAATACAGCTTAACAAGATCACTACCGCGAAACTTTCACACGAACGTCATATGTTTTAGCACAATGTATAACTTGCATATATTTTGAATGTTTCAAATGCCATATATGTGCTACAAATAGAAGGTATTTAATACTATCATACTGGACACAAATAAAAACTAATGATTTTGGTAATTTGAGCAGTGTACATATGTGCAAATTGACATGAATTGAAGGAAGCTATTTTCTTGAGTGTAGCCAATGCTTCTTCTTCTTCACACCTTGGTATGTATTCTAATTGAGCACAAACGTTCGTCACAAAATCCTTCACTAAAATGACTCCCATTAACGCAGCAAACCTGCCAGTCGTATTCGCGTTTGTTGTCACGCTGTCATGTGCGCACGCTCAAAAGAATCCATACACGCTCAAATAATTGTTACACACTCAAACACAAGTAAGAAGTACTAATGAGTAATGCTTATTGAACATATTTCATCAACTCTAGTTACTAATACTAATCTTTAAAAAAAACTAAAGTAATTCATAAAGAAATGTATTAAAACAGGCCAGATGCTTGGAAGAAACACTCGAAAAATCCCTGGAGTGATTCTAGAATGAATTTCCGCAGAAATTCCAGAAGGAATCATTGACATTATAATCTCTTAGAGAAGTCCTTGAAAGAATAGTTTTAGAGAATACCTAGATGAGTTATTTCTGCTTATACTATTTGTCCTTTGATCAGTTTTAGTCAATTTTTATGTGGCCAAGCAAACGTGATACTTTCTTCTGAAGAAAGGAGTTTTATGAAGAAATTATTTGTGTTAAAGTTTTAAGCTTGATATAAGTATATTAGCGTATAAGAACATGCGAATAGAATTAAATTTACTGCTTCTAGGAGGAATCCTTGATGAAAATTTTGTAAGCATAGCTGGAAAAAATGCTGAAGAATCTATTGAGAATTTAGAACCTGAAAACATTTGGAAAATCCCCGCATAAATTCTTGAAGGAAGTTCTAGAAATATCTTTAGATGATTCCTTGAGCAGTTACACAATTTATGGCACCCTAACTGGAGAGATTCCTTGATTCCCTGGATGAATTTTTAGAGGAACAAAATGGTTTACTGGAAGAATTATGGTGATTCTTAAATAAATCCTTGGGAAATCCCTGAGGATATTTCTAAAAAAATCTCTGAAGAAATTATCGTCAAATTTCAAGAAGATTCCCTTCATGATTTTTTGAAGCAATTTCCGGAGAAATTCGTGACTAATAACTGGGATTGTTTTCTACAGGGACCGCTGCACGAACAAGTTGGAAACCTGGTTATAGTTTCATGGAGTATTTATAGAAAACTTCCAGCTAGAATCCCGGAATAAAATCTGAATGGTTCTACGAGTAACTTCAATAGAATTTATATAGCAATCCTTCAAAAATCCTCAATTAATTCCTGATCAAATACTCAGAGGCACTTTTATTATTAAACCTCCCTTTTTTGGCATTACGACCCCACTACGACAGAGTCTTTTAGCTTAGTTGATCACCACAGTATTAACTGAGGGCTTTATTTGCATAAGTTTCCATTTTCGCGTTCCTATGTAGTATTGCAGGCTCATGATACTCTACGCCCAGGGACATAGGAAGTGCTTTACAAAAAGGTCATCGCCGATCGGGAATCGAATCAAAACACCTCAGCGTGGGTTTGCTTTATAGCAGTGATTCCCAAAGGTGAATTCGCCCCGGGGCGATTTTCAAGCCTAGGGGGCGAAAATTTGTTAAACTAAATTTGGGGGGCGATAAAGCCAGAAAGGGGGCGAAAGTGTGATGGTATGAGAAAATTGAAACAATGACTCATGCATTTGTGGAAGACGCTAATTTAGTATTATACTCTTATGCAATTGAATAGTATTAATTCCACATTCTTCTTTGTTTATACTTCTAAGTGTTCATTTTTCAAGCATGCTAGGCAAAATTTAATGTTTGAAACAAAATAATTGTGTATTGCATTCATTTGTTGTACTTATATGGAATATAAAATATGAATCCACAACAAGAGCTTCTGAAAATTGGCGTAGATCTGGATAATGTGTTGTCACAGTTTTTTAGTACAAACTATATGCGAAAAATTGATTTGGTGCTAGATGCTTTTTTATTTGGATTTTCACGCACACTACTTATTTTGAAATTCAAAGAAAGAAAGAAAAAATC
>NW_018736662.1:0-22775 GCF_002204515.2 Aedes aegypti
TCAAAAATAATGAGAAATGGTTATATATGGAAAAACAATTTTCAAAATAAGGTAAAAAAATTGCCAAAAATAGATGTGGTCAAACATGGTCGAAAATAGCAGAACATTTGCCCAAGAATTGCCAAAAATGACCAAAAATTTTATAAAAAAAACTGTCAGAAATGGTCAAAAACGATCTGAAGCGGTCGAAAATTGCAAAAAAGTCATCAATTTTAAACAATCGTCAATGATGGTCAAAAATTGTCAAAAAGTTAAAAATGAAATAAAACATATGTCAAAAATTATCAAAAAATTGTCAAAATGAATGGACAAAAAGGTCTAATATGATCTAAAATACTCGATGGTATTGTCAGACATGGTCAAACATGGTCAAATATGGTCAAAAACGGTCTGAAACGGTCACAAATTGTTGAAAATGATCAAAAAATGGTAAAAAAAATTGTCAAGGATGACTAAAAATGGTAAAAGGATGGTAAAAAATGACATAAATTGATCAAATGTGAAAAATGATAATTTTTTTAAAACTACAGAAAATGGTCAGAAATTTGTCAAAAATTGAAAAAAAAAATACGGAATTTGCAAAAGCTCGGGAAAATTAACGCAAAATGGTGTGAAAATGCATGAAAATTATTTCATCCATTCCAAAACTATTTGAATCAATCATTAATAAAAAGTATTTAGCCAAATAAAACATAGGATAACGAATGTACAACATGGTTTCTTTAAAAGGTCGTTCTACTACAACGAACCTTTTGGAATTTGTTAATTACACTTTAAATTGCAATGGATAGAGGTAACCACGTCGAATCACTTTACACCGACTTTAGTAAAGCATTTGACAGATTAGATATTCCTATGTTGATTTTTAAAGCTAAATAAAATGGGAATTGCAATGAAACTCCTCAACTGGATTGAATCGTATTTAACAGATCGCCCAACAAATAGTAAGATTTGAGGGAAACTATCTACAACCTGTTCATGTTATCAGGAGTTCCCCAAGGTTCACATTTAGGCCCATTGTTATTCATATTGTTTGTTAATGATATTTCATATGTGATAAAACATGTTAACAATTCTTATTTATGCTGACGATATGAAACTTTTTAGAAATAATAGCAAAAAAGAGAGCGACATTTATCTGAATGAAATAAGTATATTGATAAATGGTGTAGTAAAAGCTCAATTAAATTAAACGTCAAAAATGTAATTCTAATCAATATAGCAGAAAAACGTAATACACCACAGATTACTGTATTTTTAGAAAATCAAGACGTTCAAAGGTGCGATAAGATTGGAGATTTAAGTGTTATATTAGATTCTAAACTTACATTTACTGACCATTATAATACTATTGTCCATAAAAGCAACCAATATGTTAAGCTTTATTAAGCGTTTTAGCTTCAATTTTCGGGATCCATATACGATTAAAACCTTGTACATTGCTTATGTAAGATCAGTTTTAGAAATATTGTAGTATTGTGTGGTCCCACATAATGAAAACACATGAGGATAGAAATCGAATCAGTACAGAACAATTTCTTTTATATGCCTTACGCAAATTAGGCTGGACAACGTTTCCACTGCCATCATACGAGGCTCGATGCATGGCTTATTGACATCCAAACTTTAAAGGAGCGTCGCGAATTAGCCATTGATTTCATTTGTCAATGATATAGTATCGCATCGTATTGATTCACCAATCTTCTTATCTAGTTTGAATTTCTACCACGCCCCGCCAGACAGTTGAGGAATCGGAATTTGGTTCGCATCAAACAATCATCGAACTAATTATGCCAAGTTCGGACCAATAAATCAAATGATGTCTCTTTATAACCAGCATTACACAGAAATTGATTTGACCATGTCGCGAACTAAGCTTAGGCAATATTTTAATTCCCTTAGATATAATACAACATAGTATTAAGCAAACATGTAGTCTACAATTTGATTGACGAAATAAATAAATAAAATGAGCTGAAATGGACAAAAATGTGCAAAATTGGACTTAAAGGTGCAAAAATTAATGAAAATAGGCAAAATTAGCCAAATTGGATAGAAATTGTGAAAATATGAGCAAAAATATATTCATGCTACGGCGTATGAATTTAGCGAGACACATCACAACCTGGATAGATCTTATCACATTACACTGCACTGGCTCTTACTACTTTTTTCATTCCTAAGATGAGAGTTGATAAATCCTAATACGACAAACAAAGTCGAGCTTTGGAACGTAATTCCACACAAAAATTACAAAGTTTGCCGACCGGTTTCAAAAATTCCAAATCTCATCAGTTTCACTAGTCTGCACTTTAGTTTGACTAGAATTGAAACATCCATCCACTCACACCATAATCAGCAGAGCAAATCGCAAAAGGAACGCCAAACACTGTCACTGACGTTGTTCCACCTATCCCAAACGAAAGAACACGGTTGCAAAACTTTATCCATCACATTTTTAAACACATTTTCCAACGGAGTTCCTACTGATACTTATTCTATCACTAAGAAGAACCTGAGCATGCAACAAGCCAAACTAGCATACGATACCTGTAAGGTGGTGAGGAAGGATAATCAAATCGAATAAATGGTTGGAAAGTTGTACGATGGTTTCAAATGTTTTCCATTTCTTGGCTTTCTTGACATGGTTTCCGAATTTCTGACGCTTGATTTGAGCTTATGACTGATGGCTCATTAAACCTTGGCGTGTGGCAAAAACTTCGATATGAATTTGTTCAGTTTGCACCAATAGCTTTTTGGTACGTGAGCAGAATACTAAAAGTATCGCAAAATTTTACTGTTTAAGGTGAAATATGAATCGAGCCTTATCTAAAATCTTCAAGAGCATGAATCTTGAGAACCAGATGATTAATCAAACTGAAAATTTGATCGATTGGTCCCTCGTTGGTGATGATCAAACTTTCAAATTTGCACTCTAAATCTCTGTCTGGTTCTCTAGATTCATTGCTCCTGTAGATTTGAGGTGAGATATCACCTTAAATGATTTATCTACGTTAATTACCATAGTAAAGCCCAACCAATAATGGCTTGATTGCATCGTAAAATTTTCCGCCACGTATCCGCCCCTAATTCCACAAATTCATCAACCGAAGACACCGATACCGGAATGGGGTTTTGGGCAGATCAGAAGACCTCAGTCAGAAACAACAACGGACCAGGAGATTGACGCAAATTGCTTCATTTGGAGCAACAAATCGAGCGTAAAACAAGCAAATAAAACCCAATACCCGACAACAAACGAACAACATTGCACAACCCCTTTCCACACTTGGGAGGGCAACAGGCATGAGCTGTGATCCTAGAAGTTCCCTCAGCTGTGAGAGGAAGGCGGAATTCGTTTCACTCACACGCTGACAACTATGGCTCCGAAATACGGCTCTCATAGTTGGAAAGTTGGAAGGTATATGTAGCTTGAAACTGAAATGAACTTTTAGGAATAAGCTACCCATGCACCATTTCCCGGACACCATCCACACATGTACGAAGCACATATTCGAAGTTGGCAGAGTAGATCAACTTGTTGACGGCACTGTTGTTTGTTCCGAAACCGCATCTGACTGGAAGAAGAGCCAAATCAGATTGAAAGTCTCGGGATCATCGAATTTAGGTTTGATCTGGGTAGAAACATCGTCAGCCGAGAGCTTATACTGTTCTGTTTGGGGGTTCGAAATGAAATAAATAAAGCACTATGAAATAGTTTGACCCATGTCAAAGCATTTCTGTAATGTGATGACGGTTAGGAAGGCATTTTTAATTGGCTTATAGGCACATCGTTTCCTAACATCCTCCCTACTAAATAATTAAATTTTGATTTATCTTCAGTCACTCTCTTAGTTTTTTTTTTTCAATTTTAAAATTTTCTATTCTTTTATTCATCTACTCTTCTAATTCTTCTATTCTTCGATTCTTCTTTTCATCCATTCTCCCATTCTTCCATTATTCCATTCTCCTATTCTCCATTCTTCCATTATTTTTTTTTTTTTTTGTTAGCTTGTTGCATGCTCAGTTTTTTCTTAGTAGTAGAATAAGCATCAGTCAGATCTCCGTTGCAATATATGTTTACAAATGTGATGGATAAAGTTTTGCAACCTTGTTCTTTCGTTTGGGATAGGTAGAACAACGTCAATGACAGTGTTTGGCGTCCCTTTTGCGATTTGCTCTGCTGATTATGGTGTGTGTGGATGGGTGTTTTAACTCTAGTCAAACTAAAGTGCACACTAGTGAAAAACTGATGAGATTTAAGTTTTTGAAACGGTAGGGAAACTTTGTTATGCATGTTTGGAATTCGGTTTCAAAGTTCGACTTTGTTGTCGTATTAGGATTTATCAACCTGAGTGGTTGCTAACATGCATTGAAAGATAAAACTCGCATCTTAGGAATGAAAAAGTAGCAGGAGCCAGTGCAGTGTAATGTGATAAGATCTTTTCAGGTTGTGATGTGTCTCGCTGAATTCAGACACCGTCGCATGAATACATTTTTGCCCATATTTTCACATTTCTATCCAATTTAGCTAATATTGCCTATTTGCATTAATTTTTGCACCTTTAAGTCCGATTTTGCACATTTTTTGTACATTTCAGCTCATTTTCATGCATTTTCACCCATTTTGCGTAATTTTTCCCGAGTAGTATTTTTTTTTTAATTTTTAACCTTTTTCAATATTTTTTTAAGTAGCGTTCGATTCTTCGACCTTGACGATCAAACATGTCGCGCGTCGTTCGCTCAGAGAAAGAAAAAAACGCCGCGGAACGTTAGTAGTGTTTGATCTATTGATCGCGTCGCTTGCTCTTGCGTGGGCAAGTGACGAACACTTGTTCGGCGTACAATGCGATTATCGAATTATTTCGCGAATCCGGTTAAGCGTGATTATATCATTGATCACATCACCAAACATTGGGTCTACCTTATCCCACTAACCCAATATCCTTTCCATGATAACCGTGGAGATGACCATTTTCAACAATTTGTTATCGTTTAAGACCGTTTTTGACCATATTTGACCATGTTTGGCCATGTCTGACAATATCATCGAGTATTTTAGACCTTATTTGACCTTTTTGTCCATCCATTTTGACCTTTTTTATCATTTTTGACAATTTTTTATCATTTTTAACTTTTTGACAAATTTTGACCATTTTATGTTTTTTTTTTTGCCATTTTTGATCATTGACGATTGTTTAAAATTTTTGATGATTTATTTTTGCAATTTTAGACCGCTTCAGACAGTTTTTCATCATTTTTGACCATGTCCGACAAATTATGAATACCATCGAGTATTTTAGACCATATTTGACCTTTTTGTCCATCCGTTTGTTAGCCATTATTGATAATTTTTGACAATTATTTATTATTTTTAACTTTTTGACAAATTTTGACCTTTTTCTGGTATTTTTTGGCCATTTTTGACCATCATTGATGATTGTTTATTTTTTTTTGATGGTTTTTCACAATTTTCGATCACTTTAGACCGTATTTGACCATATCTGACAATTTATGAATACCATCGAATATTTTAGACCATATTTGACATATTTGTCCATCCATTTTTACCTGTTTTGATCATGCTTGACAATTTGCCAAATCCATGACATGGTATTTTTTGGTCATTTGTTGACTATTTTTGACGATCATTGACGATTGATATTTGATGATTTTTTACATTTTTTGACCGCTTCAGACCATTTTTGACCATTTCTGACGTTTTTGATAAATTTTTGGACATATTCGGCAATTCTGGGGTATTTTTGGTAATATTCTGCTTGGCAATGTTTTGACCTTATTTTGACATTTTTTTTCCATGATTATTCAGAACAACATCGTAAAATGTACTATTTTTTCATCATATATGGAAGAGGTTTTTGATAGGCATCTTGCAAACTAAGAAAGACTCAAATTATTCTTGTAAATGTTGCAAACGTATTGAATTGGAATTATAAACTATTCCTATAGTGTACACATTCAATGATGTTCAAATTTGCAGAAATCGAGGCATTTCCAGATCGTGTCCGGTATTGGGTGCCACCTTTCAAGATCGATCAATTTGGTACTAAAATACATCATCAAAATGCATTGTCAAAATTCATATTTATTTTTTCAAATTTATTTTTGTACACTATAAAAATAATAATTTTTATCATAAATGGGTAACACGAGCCCATAAAATCAATAGTTTTCGAATTATGAATTTAGTGGCTTATGTGTCCGGTACTGGGGGATCTCCCCCTAACCATTTCTCATTATTTTTGACAATTTGTTTTATTCTATTTCACCTATTTTGATAATTTTTGACCATCTCTGACGATTGTTTAATTTTTTTTATGATTTTCGGCCGTTACGATCGTTTTCGGCTATTTTTGACCATTGATGACCATCTTTGAACATTTTTGACCATATTTTATCTCTTTGTCCATCAATTTTTCGACCTAGTTTGACCATTTTTGAGCATTTTTTACCTCTCTGACTATTTTTAACATATTAAGACCATTTTCTGGCAATTTTTACCATCTTAGACACTTATTTTAAAAAATATAATTTTCTACCAATTTTGACAATTTTTTTGCTGATTGTCGATACATTTGTAGCCAGTTTACCATATCTGCCGATTTTTGGCCATATTTTGACCTTTTTATTGACAATTTCTTACCATATTTGACCATTTATCATCATTTAATACCATTTCGGACCAGTTTTGACCATGTTTGACAATTTATGACCATCAATGAATATGTTACACCATATTTGACCTCTTTGTCCATCCATTTTTTGACCACTTTTGACAATTTTTGAGTGTTTTTGATCGTTTTCTGTCTTTTTTGGCCACTTTTACCATGACTGTTTTTTTTTTTTTGTGATTTTCGACAATTTTTGATCATTCTAGACTTTTTTTTCCATTTTTGTCAAGGCCACTTTTGGCAATTTTCGGGCATTTTGGGCTATTTTAGACCATTTTTGACCATATTTTTGGTCATGTTTTGACCTTTTTTGACAATTGTTTACCAAATTTGACTATTTTGCATCATTGTTGACCATATTGTTTTTATTTTTTTGATAATTTTTGACCATCTCTGATCATAGTTCAATGCTGGTAATAATTTTCGACTATTTTGAAAATTAGAACAATTTAGAACCCTCTTGTTCATTTTTGACAAATTTGTCACCATTTTCTTGCATTTTTTAAAACTATTTACCATTTCTGATGATTTTTCACCATTTTCTAACATTTTTTTATTATTTTTGGTTATTCTCGACCATATTTTACCAATGTGTAAAACGTTTGATTATATTCAACAATTGTTGACCGCTTAGATCATTTTTTGACCTTTTTGTTTATTTTTGACCATATTTGACAATATTTGACCACCATTAAATATTTCTGACCTTTTTGTCCATTCATTTTTGACCTACCTAATTTGACATTTTTGACAAATTTTGACAATTTTTTCTTGATATTTTCTTTTGCCATTTTTGGTCTTTTTTCACAATTTTTTACCATCTTTATCAAATGTTTAAAAATTTTGTTTATTTTCAACCAAATTTGACCATTGTTGCCAAATTCTGAAACATTTTTGGCTACTTAAGGCCATACTTGGGCATTTTTGGTAATATGCTGGTAATTTTGACCATTTTGGACCATATTTTGACCTCTTTAATAACAATTTCTTATCATATTTGACCGTTTTTCATCATTTATGACCATTTTTCACAATTTTTGACCATATCTGTCCATTGTTTAAAAATTTTGATAATTTTCGACCATTTTCGACTATTTTTGACAATTTTTTTTTACATTTTTGACAAATTTTGGCCAATTTCTGGCATGTTTTACCACTTTTGATACATTTCTGACCACTTTTGGCCATTCTTGGGCATTTTTGGTAATACAGGTCGGACTCAATTATCCGGAGTACGTTTTTTGATATTCTTGTTTTTCATTTTTATGCATAAATTTGAGATAAATAAAAATTGCAATATACAACTTTAGCAGCTGATTTAGCAGCTTTCGACGTTGAAAAAGGGGTTGTAAAATAGGTTTTTTGAGTATGCTGGTCAATTTTTTTCCCTTAAGACCCCTAATGTTCCTAGAAGTAATATCTGGCTACGCCACTACGTCATATAAATAAAACAACAAAATATATAATATTTAATTTCTTTTATCGCAGTTTTTAATTTTTTTTTAGTGATTCAATCATCCGGATCAAAAAAAAAATCGATACTCCGGATTATCGAGTCAGGCATGTATTCTGCTATATTTGACTATATCTTTCCTTTTTGGCCATTTTAAGACCTATTTTTTGACTAACTTTCACCACATTTGACCATTTATCATTATGTATGACAATTTTTGACCATTTTTGTGAATTATTTACCATTGTTATAAATTTTCGATAATTTTTGGTCTTTTTCGACCGTTCAAGACCGTTTTCGACTATTTTTGACCATCTTCGAAATTTTTTGACAAATTTGGTCCATTTTTTTGCATTTTTACCACGTTTGACTATTTGTGATCATTTCTGTCCTCTTTGACTATTTTTAACCATTTGTTAGATTTTTGACCCTTTTAAAAAATGTTGACCATATTTTATCTGTTATGATCATTTTTGTCCAATTTTACCCCATTTATTCCTCTTTTGCCACTAATTTGGGTTTTACTTTTGACCATTTTGGACAATTTTTGACCATTTTTGACTATTTTTTGTACCATTTTTGATTGTTTTTGGCCATGTTAGTTCTAGCATTCTTGACCTTCTTTGGAGATTTTGGATTTTGGATTTTGGATTTTGGATTTTGGATTTTGGATTTTGGATTTTGGATTTTGGATTTTGGATTTTGGATTTTGGATTCTGGATTTGGATTTTGGATTTTGGATTTTGGATTTTGGATTTTGGATTTTGGATTTTGGATTTTGGATTTGGATTTGGATTTTGGATTTTGGATTTGGATTTTGGATTTTTGGATTTTGGATTTTGGATTTTGGATTTGGATTTTGGATTTTGGATTTGGATTTTGGATTTTGGATTTTGGATTTTGGATTTTGGATTTTGGATTTTGGATTTTGGATTTTGGATTTTGGATTTTGGATTTTGGATTTTGGATTTTGGATTTTGGATTTTGGATTTTGGATTTTGGATTTTGGATTTTGGATTCTGGATTTTGGATTTTGGATTTTGGATTTGGATTTTGGATTTGGATTTTGGATTTTGGATTTTGGATTTTGGATTTGGATTTTGGATTTTGGATTTTGGATTTTGGATTTTGGATTTTGGATTTGGATTTTGATTTTGGATTTTGGATTGGATTTGGATTTTGGATTTTGAATTTTGGATTTTGGATTTTGGATTTTGGATTCTGGATTTGGATTTTTGGATTTTGGATTTTGGATTTTTGGATTTTGGATTTTGGATTTTGGATTTGGATTTGGATTTTGGATTTTGGATTTTGGATTTTGGATTTTGGATTTTGGATTTTGGATTTTGGATTTTGGATTTTGGATTGGATTTTGATTTGGATTTTGGATTTTGGATTTTGGATTTTGGATTCTTGATTTTGGATTTTGGATTTTGATTTGGATTTTGGATTTTTGGATTTTGGATTTTGGATTTTGGATTTTGGATTTTGGATTTTGGATTTTGATTTTGGATTTGGATTTTGGATTTTGGATTTTGGATTTTGGATTTTGGATTTTGGATTTTGGATTTTGGATTTTGGATTTTGGATTTTGGATTTTGGATTTTGGATTTTGGATTTTGGATTTTGGATTTTGGATTTTGGATTTGGATTTTGGATTTTGGATTTTGGATTTTGGATTTGGATTTTGGATTTGGATTTTGGATTTTGGATTTTGGATTTTGGATTTTGGATTTTGGATTTTGGATTTTGGATTTTGGATTTTGGATTTTGGATTTTGGATTTTGGATTTTGGATTTGGATTTTGGATTTTGGATTTTGGATTTTGGATTTTGGATTTTGGATTTGGATTTTGGATTTTGGATTTTGGATTTTGGATTTTGGATTTTGGATTTTGGATTTGGATTTTGGATTTTGGATTTTGGATTTGGATTTTGGATTTTGGATTTTGGATTTGGATTTTGGATTTTGGATTTTGGATTTTGGATTTTGGATTTTGGATTTTGGATTTTGGATTTTGGATTTTGGATTTGGATTGGATTTTGGATTTTGGATTTTGGATTTTGGATTTTGGATTTTGGATTTGGATTTGGATTTGGATTTTGGATTTGGATTTGGATTTTGGATTTTGGATTTTGGATTTTGGATTTTGGATTTTGGATTTGGATTTTGGATTTTGGATTTTGGATTTTGGATTTTGGATTTTGGATTTTGGATTTTGGATTTTGGATTTTGGATTTTGGATTTTGGATTTTGGATTTTGGATTTTGGATTCTGGATTTTGGATTTTGGATTCTGGATTTTGGATTTTGGATTTTGGATTTTGGATTTTGGATTTTGGATTTTGGATTTTGGATTTTGGATTTTGGATTCTGGATTTTGGATTTTGGATTTTGGATTTTGGATTTTGGATTTTGGATTTTGGATTTTGGATTTTGGATTTTGGATTTTGGATTTTGGATTTTGGATTTTGGATTTTGGATTTTGGATTTTGGATTTTGGATTTTGGATTTTGGATTTTGGATTTTGGATTTTGGATTTTGGATTTTGGATTTTGGATTTTGGATTTTGGATTTTTTTTTTCTGATTTCTGATTTCTGATTTCTGATTTCTGATTTCTGATTTCTGATTTCTGATTTCTGATTTCTGATTTCTGATTTCTGATTTCTGATTTCTGATTTCTGATTTCTGATTTCTGATTTCTGATTTCTGATTTCTGATTTCTGATTTCTGATTTCTGATTTCTGATTTCTGATTTCTGATTTCTGATTTCTGATTTCTGATTTCTGATTTCTGATTTCTGATTTCTGATTTCTGATTTCTGATTTCTGATTTCTGATTTCTGATTTCTGATTTCTGATTTCTGATTTCTGATTTCTGATTTCTGATTTCTGATTTCTGATTTCTGATTTCTGATTTCTGATTTCTGATTTCTGATTTCTGATTTCTGATTTCTGATTTCTGATTTCTGATTTCTGATTTCTGATTTCTGATTTCTGATTTCTGATTTCTGATTTCTGATTTCTGATTTCTGATTTCTGATTTCTGATTTCTGATTTCTGATTTCTGATTTCTGATTTCTGATTTCTGTCAGGCTTCAAATTTATCCCTATCATTTATCATTATCACGTCTATCTTTTGATACTATCAAATGATACTATCCCTATGGGTAGTGATAGGGATACTATCACTTGTAACGGTCAGCCTCCTGGACTTCCCTTTTTATAAAGTGGGATAGCTTAAGCGCCACTCCCGAGGGAGACTATCCACCAAGATTAGGGTTGCCCGACCGTTGAGACCTTTCAGGGGGAATAAGGCTCGGTTTTCCAGATTTGGACGGGAAGTAAGGTGGCTGACTGAAACGATTCGCAGAAATTCCACTACTAATACCGACTTCTGAGTATAACTGCCAGAAGCGTGAAAACAATCGTCGGTCGGTGACAAAACAGTGATGACGGTTTTTATCATCACTGGCCAAGCCTACAAATTCCCTTCGAACCAAAATGTGTCCGAATAAAAAGTTGCCCGGTTGGTTTCGGAGCCAACCTCCCCAGTAAAATAAACAACAGAGAAAATTACAGACGCAACACGAACGACATGAAGAAACCTTCGACCAACTTCACTTCTACGGGACCTCAAATAAAATTACATGTTCCAATTTTCATTACCCGCAGTGTTTATTGAAACATTTCTTCCCTTCTGCCATAAAACGGAACTTTCATTTGAGCTTTTTATTTCATTTCTCCTACTACAGCAAAGTGTTCATTTCTCTCTTTCGCCTATCGCTCTCTACTCTCTCTACCTTTCACTTCTACGGTCCCTGACTACCTATCGTGTGCTTGGCTTGGTGTGGTTTACGTGCATATCACTCGTTTGCAAAGCAAACGCAAAACGGTTTCGTGCAATTGAACTTTTAAATCACGGCTCGCATAAATATGCCGTATTGACGCCTAGCAACGGTAACTATGTTGCGGCGGGAAAAATCACATGCGCATGGATAAAACATATAAAGTGAGTACTCGCGACCTTTCAACGATGACGGTGACGGCGCCCGTTCGACGCATGAACGGGAAGGGGTGGCGGTGAACTCTTCCACCTTGCGCCGGCGGGAGAAAGCGGTTTGCTTCTAATCGCTGCTGCTCGTCATGGGGGTGAACCGATGGTCCTCTACTGGTTCATCGATGCTGGTGATGACGCGGCACGTGCGTCTGAGTTCCGCTGGTCGTCACCAACGGAACGGAAAACGTGCTCGCTTGGCGATGAACTCGCCGATATGCCCTGCCTAGGGCGCGTGAATAACGGACGGCCCTCTTCCGGCGTGCTCCGGGAAAACTTCTGAGCCTGATGGTGGGGTCAGAAATGGCCACGTAGGGTTGGGTGGTGGTGTTTCGGGCGTGATGACGATCTTTGCCACGAATCTAAATGACATTCATTGCACATAGCACGTGTCAGCACAAATTATACCACAGATAACAAATGCACAATTTACCTTATTCTGGACACAAGCAACACACGATAACACACCGCCAAACTACTATACGCACACAATACTATACTCGCAAAAACTATGGGAAAGGAATTATAATTAATTAAAGATCCACTGATCGAATTCTTCTCAAGTCGTTTCTACCTTCTACTCAACACCACGGCGCGATAACAATTTTGGGCCACTCCTGCCTCTTCCACAGATCAGTTCGAAGTGATCTTGCATGACTTGGGACTCCTCAGATCAAGCGTCATAATTTGGTTTCGTCACCGGAAATCACGAAGGTAAGTTCGTGATCCCGAAAACCGCTCTCACGCTCCCAACAGTCATATTCGCGCATTTTCGCTTCTCATTCCACGAACAGCCTCAATCAACCACCTCGCTGCTCGGCCAAAATGATGGGAGGAAGGAATCGGGAAAAGGTCAATAAATCCTCAAAGGATTCTCAACAGGTCGATGTACGCTGCCGATAGCGTGCATGGCAAGAAACCCAGCATATTTGCATCCGCTTTTGGTTGGTGATTTTGCGCGCTTTGCAGTGGAACTCATTTAAAATAAATCCAGCGGAGCGTGGTGGGATGAACTAAATGAACGCTTATGCGGTGAATTCATATTAGGCTGGCTCAAAGTTTTATATATTTTACATTCTATTAATAGTTTGATAATAATTTCAACAAGGATAAACATCTACGAAAATAACTTAACGACATGCTCGTTACATCATTCCGCACTAAAAGTACGAAAATTTGATTGGCATTGGAATAGAGATTACAATCACCAATCAAATTTTCGTAGGCCAAACAATCAACACAAGTTATATTTACATATATACAAACACTACTAATAACTACAAAACATTCAGTTTAAATTTTCGGGGTCATATAGATTCATCGTCAATCGCAGTTGACTCCATCTCTGTTTACAGCACAGATTCTATCACGGAACCTGCCTGCTACTGACTATCAGCGACATTAAGTCTCCAGTCTCCAGCGAAAATCAACTTGAACATTCATAACTAAACAATTAATTTGTATTTACATTTACTACTAAATCTCGATTTGACAAGAAAAGGAAAGCATTTTTGAAGAAGAGTTGTTGTTGTTGCTGATGACCCTCAAACACGCAAAATTGAAAAAAAAAATATATTCAACACGAAAACTTGACAACATTTAAAAGGCATCTACTCAATGTGGTTGACATCATTGAGTGAGCTCACACGGTAAACTGACACAGAACGATACGCTATCTTCTACACCAGGACACAATGCCGATAAACGAAGACAACGTACACGAAAATTTCCACCAAAGTGGACGTAAACCGATGAGTTAGAATTACAATCTCTAGCCCAACACGAAGCGAGCGCGCGAGATGCAACTCTTTCTCATCAAAAATAACTGTTCCTTCTCACAATTCGCAGCCACGGATAATGATCCGCGATAAACGCTTATTGTGACATAGAAACGCAAATTATGCTCTTAAAAGAATTTTTACCCACCGGGATTTACCCGACAACAAAATTCTTCAAGAAATTATAAAAAAAAAACATTGACACAAAATACCATTCAAGCACCCCTCGCATTCAAATCAACATGAACGCGATGAATTTTATCGCTCAGTTCATCTCGCACTCATACCAGTCTATCATGCATTCCAGGTCATCAACAAAACGAAACGTCAAAGTGAATCACCACAGCAAATCAAAAAGCTCGCGGCGAGAAAAGTGCGTTTAGAATCGTGATTTTTTGTGAAAATTTAAGTTTTTCCGGGTTTGCAGCTAGTGAAAATGCTATTTCGAGTATCGAGGAAGAGTTTCGCTATAGCTGGCAGAAATTTGAGGAGAGTATACGATCATTATCGTTCCAAAACATCGGATGTAAGTTGTTTGCGTTTGATTACTTTTTTCACAGGTGGACCGACCCCAACAGTACACTGCACTGGAGGACGAGACGGACTATAACGGTACGGAAACTGGATGGACGACTAAATCAGGACAACGGAAAGGATTAGAGTGCGGAATTACGGATATACGCAATTGTGGGACAGTAACGGAACAAGAAGGATGGCTGGAAGACGAAAAGGAAGGCTAAGGATTGAGAATCGAGAGGACTACTGCACTACAACTACGAAACGACTACAAAACAGGTAAAACATCGTACCGATATGCAAAGTGCATACAAAAACAACAATCTTATGCTATATTTCACTTTTAGGAACGAAAATCAACGAAAACTGGTAAAAAAAAATAACAAAACTATGTAACGGAAAGGAAATATATGACGAATGAAGGAAAATTCAGAACAAACTATCTAAATCTATATTTACAAAGATGACATACCAAACGAAAGAAAATCGTGAGTGATTGAACTAATTTACTTTAACAATTAGGCTAATTACTAACAATAATCTTAAGGGTTAGGGAACTAGGATGACTAACAACTAACTATTTACATATTTACAGTCGCGTACGCCTCAGTGGGTCGTAAGTCTACTAAGTTTTGCCCTATTTGGTATTTGAATCGACGCGTAGTCTTGTAGTCACTTCGAAAAAGTTGTTCATAGCTGGTTTTCGGATCAATTTCGGTACCCTCAGTGCTCGGTTCGTTCGAAAACTTTCCTCCCACGAGTCCGTCGAAATTGTCCTAGATGCAATTAACCCGTAGGCATTTTTTCTCATCGTAGTTAGTGGTCGCTCGCTAGTAGATTCACGGTGTGAAAAACTTACTAGGAGGTTCATAGCTTGAAAAAACGGTTACCACTCAATGGTTTAGATGAGCCTGCATCTTTTTCAGCCTGTTGGCAAAGTAGACTCCCAAACGTTTTCCGTCCTGGTCCTCCAGTTCGTAAGTGTTAGTCCCCAAAACTTTCCTTACAATTGCAGGCTCGTATTTTGGAGCTAACTTCCTACAGAACCCTTTACCCTTATTGGACAGATCAAACGTTTGCTTCAGCACTTTTTCTCCCACAGAGTAAGTTGGACAATTTGGGTTTGATCTGAGATTGTAGGTCCTCGAATGTTTTGCGTAGGCGGTCGTCAAATTCTGTTTGATTTGGTCAAATAGTTTCTGTCTTCTTTCCGTCGTAGTCTAGTTGTTGTCGCTAGCGGCTGGTTGATTGTCTCGAATGCGTGAGTATTCGGAACCATCAGAGATTTTGTTCCTACCGAACACCACGAAATACGGACTATGTTTCGTAGAGTCGTGTACCGCATTCCTGATAGCATCAGCGATTTCCTGCAGGTTATCGGTCCAATGGTTATGCTCCCCTTTTAGAGTTGCTCTAATAGCAGTCGTGACAACCCGGTTAACACGCTCGGTGTTATTAACCTGGGGATGGTATGCAGGAGTCAGCCAGTGCGAAACGTTTATAGCTTTTCAACAAGTCTTTAAACTGTTTCGACACAAACTGGGATCCGTTATCTGTCAGCACTATCTCGGGGACACCGAACAACCGAAAAATCATATTTTCTACGAACTCCACCAGTGATTGTGCCTTCGCCTCTCTGAAAGGCTGCACCAAGATAAACTTGCTGAAGACGTCCGTTGCAACTAGGAGACACGTGTGTCTTCCACGACCAGACGGCGGCAACGGTCCGACATAATCGAGGGTGACGAATTGCCACGGGTACTCGACTGGTCTCTGGGCTCCCATTGGTGGCGTAACATTTGAATTCCCGGATTTGCTAACCTGACACTTTAGACAACTTCTACAGTACCTACGCACCTCTTCATTCATACGAGGCCAAAAATAACGCTCTTTCACTGTCGCTAACGTCTTCTCATATCCCAGATGAGCTTTCTCGTGTTTTTTGCGCACAATAATCTTTCGTTGGGATGCATTAGGGATTAGTTTCCACTCGAAACGAGGGTCTGATTGGCGACTCTGACTTTTTACGTATCGGTACACCTGTCCATCGACCACCCTAAAATCGGTGAATTTCCCAGGGTCCGATTGAATTTTGTCTATCAAGTCTTCGTATTCAAAGTCCGGTTCGGTCAATACGATCGCGTCGACCTGAATGGAACGTGACAGACAATCTGCTGTAATATTGGCCTTCCCTTTCCGATATTCAAGGTCGAAGTCGTATGCCTGAATACGGAGGGCCCATCGAAGGAGTTTCGCATTCCCTGTTTCCGTACCCACATTGAAAAGCCACAATAGACTTCTGGCGTCAGTGACCACACGGAACTTGGCGCCTTCTACGTAGTGGCGAAAATGTTGTATTGCCGAGAGGACGCCAAGGCACTCCTTCTCCACGGCTGAGTACCGGCGTTGGGTGCGATTTAATTTCTTGCTAAAATAGCTTATCACTCGTGTAACGCCGTCTTGTTCTTGGACGAGGGCTGCCCCTACCGCTCGGTCTGAGGCATCCGACTCAATCGTGAACATTTTTGAAAAGTCTGGGTTACCGAGAATTGGTGCCGATGTCAGCACGGATTTCAATTCCCGAAATGCTTCTTCGGCTTCCTCAGTCCACTTGAACCTTTTCTTATTCTCCTTCGTCAACAGATCAGTAATCGGAGCCGTTATTTTACTGTAATTCTGAATGAATCGTTGGTAAAAGCCTGCGAGGCCCATCAATCTCGTAACGTCTTCTTGGGACTTAGGCTGCGCATAATCGAGAATCGGCTGGATTCTGGACGTGTCTATAGCAACTCCGGTTCTCATTTAACAGGTAGCCTAAGTAGACAACTTGTTTTCGGCAGAATCTGGATTTCTCCAGAGAGATTGTCAACCCTGCCTTACGAAGTCTGTCCGCTACAATTTTCAACAGCCGTAAATGTTCCTCAAATGTGTTTGACGCGATCACTATATCGTCCAGATATACGAACACATATGGTTCCAGGTCGAAACCTATCGCCTTGTCCATAAGTCTGGCCATTGTGAACGGTGCGTTCGTTAGTCCAAATGGAAGTACCTTGAAACGGAATACGCCCTTTGTCGTACGAAACGCTGTTAAATTTCGGCTTTCCTGTTTCAAAGGAATTTGAAAATAGGCGTCTTTGAGATCAATGACCGTGAAGTACTTCGCCTTGCCCAATTGTCGGAATATATCCTGCATATTCCGCATTGGATACGTGTCCTTTACGGTCATCTTGTTTATTCTTCGCGAATCCAGACAAACCCTTACTTTTCCATTCTTTTTAAGGACGGGAACAAGGGGGTTTGTCCATTCGCTATAGCATTCCTCTATAGCATCAAGACTTTTGAAACGCTCTACTTCGTCGTTAATTGCTTGCTGTACATACGGCGAGCATTTGTACATGGGGTGTGTTCCGAGGTTTGGCACCTTCTTTGAGCTCTATCTCGTGTTCAATTAAAGCTCGTTCTCCCTAACTTTCCCCACACAAGTCAGCTCGAACTGCTTCACGACGTCTGTCAATTGTTTCCGCTGATCCTCCGTGAGATCGTGTTCGGGTTTTCTATCGTGTCTACATTGGGATCTGATTCAGTTGGTCCCTCGTATACGGGTATTTCAATGGGTTTCGTCTTCCTCGACTGTTTCCAGACCTGGGAAGTTCACCAGTCGGTTCAATCGTGAAACATTGTTGGTCGATCATTCCGGTGTTCTACTGTTTCTAGCTCCTCTAATCCTTGGCCTAGGTCTATCATGGGTTTAATCCCCAAAGACTTCCAAAAGTCGGCACCAAGGATCAGGTGACGAGCGATCTCTGGGACCACTAACGTTGGTACTACTTTAGTTAGTCCTTTGTAGGAGAAAGGTACGTTAACGTAACCCAGACAACCGTACGCAGACCCATCGGCCGTTGTTACCCGAATTGCTGCAGGTTGAATTTTTAGCCTGTATTTGTCAACTACGTCTAGGGAATTCAATATGCTTATTCCCGCCCCCGAGTCTAAAAGAGCCTCAAATTCTGAATCAAAGATTCTTACTCTGATATGGGACATTTTGTATGTTGAATCTAACTATGATAGATTTGGGAAAATGGGTTATAAGTTTCGTTCGATGGTAGTGGTTTGGGAATGTCGGTTAGGCGAGGGATGAACGAATTCCCAACGTCGCACCCTTCATTCGTTTCCCTGTTGGTGCCTCCTTCCGCTGGTCTGGAGCATCGCTCACAGTTGCGAATGGTTCGTCCTAAATTTCCGCACCCATAGCAGAAGGACAACCTTTGGTTTCTGACATTGACGCCAACTATGTCCTGGTTCCTGACAGTTCCAACAACCTAACTGGTTCGCGTTTTGCTGGAACCTGCCGTGGTTCATCTAGCATTCGTCTGTTGGTTTCCTTGTCTGGGATTTCTACCATCCGACTTCCAATCGCGTTGATCGAAGCAGACTGGTCGCTCTCGTATTCGCTGTAGTCAGCTTCAATCTGGTGGATTGGACGCCGATTAGGAAATTCACCAGCTTGCTGCTGAAGCTGTGGGTCAGCTGCGTCGATTCGGTGATTCAACCTGATCAACTGTTGAAGGTCTTTCACCTCGACCAGGGAAATCTTGGACCTGTAGTGTTGGCGCATGTTATCCCACACTACTTCAAACTTCCGTCGTTTTGAAAAGTGGTCGAGGATAACATTCGATCCAACTTTTCAATCTCGGAGACAAAGGCAATAAAGGACTCTCCCCGTAATTGCTTCCGTTCATGGATTTTGGATCGAATACCCTGATCCATGTTCGGGTTTCCAAACCTATAGGTGATCGACGTTTCAAAATTTTCCCACGTTCGTAGTTCATCTACAAACGTAAAAAACCAATCTGATGCTGATCCTTCGAGTAGCATATGTATATCTCTTAATAATATCTCTCTCGGAATCCCCTCACGTTCAGCCAGTTTCTTAGCCTTATACAGAAATTTTCAACAGAGACCGACCTCTGATCCCCTGAGAATCTCAAATTTCCACTTCTCAATACGGCTTTGATAGGAATTGTTAAAGTTACGTGTGTAACGTCGGTTTCGATACCTGTCATCATAATCGGAGCAGGTCCAATCATCTACCTCGCTCCCCTAAATCCAAGGTCCTATTCCTACTATACATGTCGTACGGACCCGCCTGCTGATCGAGACCCTGTCGTCTCACGCGGCACTCTAAAGTCAGCATAATGCTGTCGTGGTACCCCAGGGTTGTCTGTCAGGTTCGTCATCACTACTCGTCTCCTGTTCGACACACCCGAAAATCATTCGAAGTTCGTTGTTGCATTGGTAACTGTCTTCTACCGGTCTGAATGTTTGTTGGAGCTCTCCTAGAATTCGGTGGTTGAGGTTGCCCTGAGACATGCCCATATTTGTTTGGCAGCGAGTGTCGTTGCACTGAATTAGTTGGTGGAATTGGACGTTCTATCATTCCAGTTTGAATACCACAGTTTATCGTGTTAGCTGTTGATTTCGACAAATTAACTTCTGCTAACTTAGCTGTTAACTCCGCCAAAGTTCTTTGCATTTCCTCCCATTCAACTCGACTAACAGTGACTACTGAAGGGTTGTTATCTACTGGTACCAATACCTGCTTGGGTTTTGTTCCAGTTGTATTCTCGTCGTTGTTATTCGAAGACGCTTTCTCGGTATAATTCCCACTGTGGGATACTGGTGATAAAACTTCTTAGACCACCTAACGCTCCATCTGGTTCCGTAAGCATGCAATTGCCTTGATTTATTAAAGGTTTGGGGTGGTCCAAATTGAAACCGGTTCATGATCGACTCAATCCTCTGACTTAACTCTCTGCGAATTCTTTTCTCTTCTTCCCCATTTGCCCTACTCCATTTCACTCGATACCAATAGTGCAAACCCTAGATTCGTATTTTGATTCCACTTTTTTCTCTAGAGCTTTCTCGAGGTTTTCGATTCGGCCCTGAATGTGTGAGCTTCCTCTGATATTGATAAAGGTGATCGATACGACACACCTCTTTTGCATCTTTTTGAACAAACTCCTCAAATGTCTCTGTTTTCCTGCCAAATCGAGTGTGTATATATCTTGTGGTTGATTGCGTATCAAGAATTCATATTCGATCTCTTCTTGGTTGAGATTTCAGCGCGAGGGATGTGCGCACCATTTTGAGCAAGTCGTTAGATTTGAAATATCCAATAAGAAAATAATCGATTATCAACAATTTTTCCAATGAATTACAATGAACAAGTAATGTTAGCACAAACAGATTCGATTCTCAATCAAATTTGTATATGTATATGAATATAAATAAATATGTAAATAAATATAGGATATAACCGAATAAATATGAGGATGTGTAATAAATAACTATAATAAATAAATAAATAAATACACAAACAAATAAATAATAAAATATAAATAAATAATATACAATATATAATACAAATAATAAATAAATATAATAAAGCAATAAGATTGTATATGAAAAAATCTGAAAATATATAAATATCGAAAACTACTCTAATAGAAGCCCTTTTTTTTCGTTGGGCGCCAAATGTAACGGTCAGCCTCCTGGACTTCCCTTTTTTATAAAGTGGGATAGCTTAAGCGCCACTCCCGAGGGGACTATCCACAAGATTAGGGTTGCCCGACCGTTGAGACCTTTCAGGGGAATAAGGCTCGGTTTTCCAGATTTGGACGGGAAGTAAGGTGGCTGACTGAAACGATTCGCAGACGTAATCCACTACGTGAGAATTAACTCGACTTCATGAGTAATAGCTTTTGGCCTCAAGTCTGTTGTGAAAAACCACATACTCGGGTCGGTCGGTGGGACAACAAACAAGCCGCATGTACGGTTTTCCCTTTGATCCATCACTGGCCAACGGCCTTTTACAACTATTCCCTTCGAACCAAGATTAAATGTTGACCGTAGAAACTCGAAAGTAAGGTTGCCCGAGTTGGTTTCTCGGAGCCACCTTCCCCAAGTAAATCTTAGCACTCCAACAGGGAGGGACAAAAAACTTTCAATAATCGGACTAACCATCCTGAAGCTCGACCATTGACAACAGCCTTCGTATCAACTTTCTCACCTTCAGTTTCGGGGCGATTTAACTTTCAAATTTCAGCGGATCTTGTTCAAGGGGGGTATATCACACATTTTATTTGCCTGCAGTCTCTGTTTTCATTGAAACGTACTCTTCTGTGTCTCTGTCACTGCACCATAACAGGAGGCTGCCTTCTTGAGCTTTACTATTGTTTCTCTTTTCTATGTAAACGCACTCAACAGGTCCTCATTCCTTTTCTCCCAACTCGTGTGTCTTGTACTGGGCGTCTAGCTCCGCTTACTACCTCTCCCATCTTTACTGTCCCCTGCGACTACGCCCTATCAGTCGTGTGCGTGTGGGCCTCCTGGGCCCTCTCGCGAGTTTGGTCTCGGTTTACATGGGCAAGATTATCAAAAAAACGGGTCTCTCGATGGCAAACAATTCAATTTTGTAATTTCACGGAGCTATGGCAATAAATATGGGTCCGTATTGAGGACCGGACCTTAGCAACGGTAAACTATATTGTTATATGCGGCAGGGAAAAATCACATGGCGCGCATAGTATAAAACTATCGAAAGTATGAGTACTCACCGGAGCCTTTTCCAACGGATGACGGGTGGACCGGCGCCTCGCTCGACGCATTGAAACGGGGAAGGGGGGCGGTGAACTCTTCCAACCTTTGCCGCCCGGCGGGAAAGAAAGCGGTTTTGCTGTCTAATCGCTTGCTGCTTGCTTGCTCGGTTCATGGGTTATGAAACGGATTTGGTTTCCTGCTATCGGAATTTCATTTTGACTGCATGGTGATGACGCGGGGGGCACGTTTGGCGTTCTCTGTAGTTCCGGGGCTGGTCGTCCCACCAACGGAAACGGATAAACGATGCTCGCCTGGCGGATGAACCTCGCCGATTATGCGCCCTGACCTATACCAGGCGCCGTGGGAATTGGGGAACGGGGGCCCTCCTTGTCCGGGGCGTGGCCTCCGGGTGAAACTTCGGAAGGACTGACGGTGGGGGTCAAGAAATGGGGCCCATGGACGATTGGGGTTGGGTTGTGTTGCGGGCCGTTTTTTGGCGGCCTTGGCGCACCAGAATCTCGAAATATTAAAAACAACCGTTGCCACATTGTGCGTTATAAGGCACATAAAACTTTTTCTTTACATTTGAATATAATTGGGCCAACAAATTACCTTATTTCTGGCACACAAGCAACACACGATAACACCCAACCGGTCGAGTTATTACTATATCTTTTA
>NW_018736663.1:0-50519 GCF_002204515.2 Aedes aegypti
GTTCAGGACACTAATGACAATGATCCTATATTCGAAACAAACAATATGACAATATGGGTAGACGAAAACGAACCGGCTGGAACAACAGTAACGAAAGTGACGGCTCGGGACAAGGACTTGGGCGAGAATGCATACATATCGTATAGTATAGCGAACTTAAACGATGTCCCGTTCGACATCGACCACTTCTCCGGTATAGTGAGAACATCGAAGCTTTTGGATTACGAAAGCATGCGACGAGAGTACGTCTTGCGAGTCCGGGCCTCAGATTGGGGCCTGCCCTATCGACGACAAACCGAAATGCAGCTGATCATCAAGTTGCGCGACGTAAACGACAATCGACCACAGTTCGAGCGTATCGACTGTGTTGGACGAATCCCACGATACACGCCGATTGGGACGGAGATCTTCAACCTCTCGGCGATGGATTTCGACTACGGAAGCGTTATGACGTACCGAATGGTAGGGGGTAATGAGGATGGTTGTTTCAATCTTGACGCGGGGAGTGGCGTCATAACTATTGGTTGTGATTTGAACGATATCGGCGTTGAATTCCGGGAAGTGAACGTAACGGCTACGGATGGCACACATTACGCTGATACCGCGAGAATACAGATTAGTTTGGCACGAAATAAGCGGAACTTGGGTGGGAACTTGAAGGCAGAGGACGGAGCTTCGTTCGAATGTCGGGAAACTGGTGTCCGACAACGGCTCGTAGATATTCAAGCATCCGCGGAGAGAAACAACATGCCCGGGAAAGATGTTAGCAATGGTGACGACTTCGCTATGATGCCAAGTAGATACGGCGAGAATGTTCATGCTCCTGAGTTTGTGGAACTTCCTATGGAAGTTAAAGTCAACGAGTCAATTCCGTTGGGTACGACAGTTACGTGGATCAAGGCCAGAGATCGCGATCTTGGGTACAATGGGAAGCTAGTTTCGGAATATCCGGAGGTGACGACGATTCTGTTTTCCGATTAGATCCCGATAATGGTGAACTCAAAATAATTGGATATCTGGACAGAGAACGTCGCGACGAATATTTGCTCAACATCACGGTCTATGACTTGGGAAAACCACAAAAATCCGTGTCAAAGGTGCTCCCTATAACTGTATTAGACGAAAATGATAACGTACCGAAATTTGAGAAATCTTTGGCCAGTTTTCGTGTAACCGAGAATGCTTTGAACGGAACAATCATCTTCCGAGTAAACGCTACCGATGCTGACTTGGGTATCAACGCAAAAGTGACCTACAGCATGATTACGGACACAAAAGACTTTCGAGTTGACCCGGAAACAGGTGTTCTCTCCGTAATTGCTCCATTGGACCGCGAACGTCAAGAAGTTTACGAACTACGAATTCGAGCAAACCGATGGAGGAGGCAATCAGGATACACCCGCCCTCTACTCCGAAGCTCTAGTGCGAGTCACTGTGGATGACATCAACGATAACGCTCCCGAGTTCAGCGTTCAAGACCTTAACGTCCGAATACGCGAAGATGTGCCCAAGGGGGACAGTCGTCACCGTGGTCTCTGCCATCGATTTGGATAGCGGCCCCAACAGTGAAATCATGTACAGCTTCGGTGAAAACGGAGACGGTGAAGGCTCTTTCAGAATTGACAAGCTCTCCGGCACAATAAGAACGGCCAAACTTTTAGACTTTGAAGAACGCCAGTGCATAGTTTGATAGTGAAAGCAATCGACCGGGGTACCCCTTCATTGTCGTCCGAAACTTCTGTGATTGGTGGAAATAATCGATGTGAAACGAAAACCGATACGCTCCGCAGTTTGATGACTTTGTTCTCATTGGTACAATTACGGAGAACAAACCTCCGGGCGCACATGTGATGCAGGTGGTTGCCAAAGATAACGATCCACCCGGTCCGGATTCCAGAGTGAACTATTCCATCAAAGGTGGTGATGGTCTGGGAATATTCGCCATTGATAACGAAGGTAAGTCAGATCGAAATTATTTTCCAATCAATTCCAATCCGATGAAAGCTAACCACATCCTGCATTTTTGATTCAATGTATTCCAATAAATCCGCCTAAAATCCGAAATGAAATTGTTCGGGACAAGTAAACCGATCAAAAAGCCCATTTCCTAGACTTGGAAGCAATTTATGCAACGTGAGAATGGGATTTGATAATTAGAAATTTCATATTCACCAACCATGGCAGATTGTGTTTGTGTGAGTGTAATTTTGCAGCACCCAAAACGAAAAACGAGATCCGGGTCCATGATTGCCTCAAATCCAGGCAAACACGTACCAACTAAACTATTGTGCATAGCAGCACAGATGATTGAAATCGTGCAAACTCATGCCCAGTTTCAACGAGGCGTTTTCCTTTAGGTCAAAAATAGAAAGGTCGAATGAATTTCGATTCGATTTCGATTTGATTTCGATTCGATTCGATTTCGATTCGATTTCGATTTGATTTCGATTCGATTCGATTTCGATTTGATTTCGATTCGATTTCGATTCGATTCGATTTCGATTCGATTTCGATTCGATTTCGATTCGATTTCGATTCGATTTCGATTCGATTTCGATTCGATTTCGATTCGATTTCGATTCGATTTCGATTCGATTTCGATTCGATTTCGATTCGATTTCGATTCGATTTCGATTCGATTTCGATTCGATTTCGATTCGATTTCGATTCGATTACGATTCGATTTCGATTCGATTTCGATTCGATTTCGATTCGATTTCGATTCGGTTTCGATCGATTTCGATTTCGATTCGATTTCGATTCGATTTCGATTCGATTTCGATTCGATTTCGATTCGATTTCGATTCGATTTCGATTCGATTTCGATTCGATTTCGATTCGATTTCGATTCGATTTCGATTCGATTTCGATTCGATTTCGATTCGATTTCGATTCGATTTCGATTCGATTTCGATTCGATTTCGATTCGATTTCGATTCGATTTCGATTCGATTTCGATTCGATTTCGATTCGATTTCGATTCGATTTCGATTCGATTTCGATTCGATTTCGATTCGATTTCGATTCGATTTCGATTCGATTTCGATTCGATTTCGATTCGATTTCGATTCGATTTCGATTCGATTTCGATTCGATTTCGATTCGATTTCGATTCGATTTCGATTCGATTTCGATTCGATTTCGATTCGATTTCGATTCGATTTCGATTCGATTTCGATTCGATTTCGATTCGATTTCGATTCGATTTCGATTCGATTTCGATTCGATTTCGATTCGATTTCGATTCGATTTCGATTCGATTTCGATTCGATTTCGATTCGATTTCGATTCGATTTCGATTCGATTTCGATTCGATTTCGATTCGATTTCGATTCGATTTCGATTCGATTTCGATTCGATTTCGATTCGATTTCGATTCGATTTCGATTCGATTCGATTTCGATTCGATTTCGATTCGATTTCGATTCGATTTCGATTCGATTTCGATTCGATTTCGATTCGATTTCGATTTCGATTCGATTTCGATTCGATTTCGATTCGATTTCGATTTCGATTGATTTCGATTCATTCGATTTGGTTCGTCGATTCGATTTCGATTCGATTTTTGTCCGGATTTCGATTGTTTCGATGTCGATTTCGATTCGATTTTTGATTCGATTCGATTTTCGATTTCGATTTCGAGTCGATTTCGGATTCGATGTTCGATTCGATTTCGATTTCGATTTTCGATTCGATTTTCGATTCGATTTCGATTCGATTTCGAATTTCGATTTCGATTTGCGATTTCGATTCGATTTTGCGATTCGATTTCCGATTCGATTTTTCGATTTCGATTCGATTTCGATTTCGATTTCGATGTTCGATGTCGATTTCGATTCGATTTCGATTTCGATTTTCGATTCGATTTCGAATTCGATTTCGATTCGATTTTCGATTCGATTTCGATTCGATTTCGATTCGATTTCGATTCGATTTCGATTCGATTTCGATTCGATTTCGATTCGATTTCGATTCGATTTCGATTCGATTTCGATTCGATTTCGATTCGATTCGATTCGATTTCGATTCGATTTCGATTCGATTTTCGATTCGATTTCGATTCGATTTTTTCGATTCGATTTCGATTCGATTTCGATTCGATTTCGATTCGATTTCGATTCGATTTCGATTCGATTTCGATTCGATTTCGATTCGATTTCGATTCGATTTCGATTCGATTTCGATTCGATTTCGATTCGATTTCGATTCGATTTCGATTCGATTTCGATTCGATTTCGATTCGATTTCGATTCGATTCGATTCGATTCGATCGATTCGATTCGATTTCGATTCGATTTCGATTCGATTTCGATTCGATTTCGATTCGATTTCGATTCGATTTCGATTCGATTCGATTCGATTTCGATTCGATTCGATCGATTTCGATTCGATTTCGATTCGATTTCGATTCGATTTCGATTCGATTTCGATTCGATTTCGATTCGATTTCGATTCGATTTCGATTCGATTTCGATTCGATTTCGATTCGATTTCGATTCGATTTCGATTCGATTTCGATTTCGATTTCGATTCGTTTCGATTCGATTTCGATTCGATTCGATTCGATTCGATTCGATTTCGATTCGATTTCGATTCGATTTCGATTCGATTTCGATTCGATTTCGATTCGATTTCGATTCGATTTCGATTCGATTTCGATTCGATTTCGATTCGATTTCGATTCGATTTCGATTCGATTTCGATTCGATTTCGATTCGATTTCGATTCGATTTTCGATTCGATTTCGATTCGATTTCGATTCGATTTCGATTCGATTTCGATTCGATTTCGATTCGATTTCGATTCGATTTCGATTCGATTTCGATTCGATTTCCGATTCGATTTCGATTCGATTTCGATTCGATTTCGATTCGATTTCGATTCGATTTCGATTCGATTTCGATTCGATTTCGATTCGATTTCGATTCGATTTCGATTCGATTTCGATTCGATTTCGATTCGATTTCGATTCGATTTCGATTCGATTTCGATTCGATTTCGATTCGATTTCGATTCGATTTCGATTCGATTTCGGATTCGATTCGATTTCGATTATCGATTCGATTTCGATTCGATTTCGATTCGATTTCGATTCGATTTCGATTCGATTTCGATTCGATTTCGATTCGATTTCGATTCGATTTCGATTCGATTTCGATTCGATTTCGATTCGATTTCGATTCGATTTCGATTCGATTTCGATTCGATTTCGATTCGATTTCGATTCGATTTCGATTCGATTTCGATTCGATTTCGATTCGATTTCGATTCGATTTCGATTCGATTTCGATTCGATTTCGATTCGATTTCGATTCGATTTCGATTCGATTTCGATTCGATTTCGATTCGATTTCGATTCGATTTCGATTCGATTTCGATTCGATTTCGATTTCGATTTCGATTCGATTCGATTCGATTTCGATTCGATTTCGATTCGATTTCGATTCGATTTCGATTCGATTTCGATTCGATTTCGATTCGATTTCGATTCGATTTCGATTCGATTTCGATTCGATTTCGATTCGATTTCGATTCGATTTCGATTCGATTTCGATTCGATGATTTCGATTCGATTTCGATTCGATTTCGATTCGATTTCGATTCGATTTTCGATTCGATTTCGATTCGATTTCGATTCGATTTCGATTCGATTTCGATTCGATTTCGATTCGATTTCGATTCGATTTCGATTCGATTTCGATTCGATTTCGATCGATTTCGATTCGATTTCGATTCGATTTCGATTCGATTTCGATTCGATTTCGATTCGATTTCGATTCGATTTCGATTCGATTTCGATTCGATTTCGATTCGATTTCGATTCGATTTCGATTCGATTTCGATTCGATTTCGATTCGATTTCGATTCGATTTCGATTCGATTTCGATTCGATTTCGATTCGATTTCGATTCGATTTCGATTCGATTTCGATTCGATTTCGATTCGATTTCGATTCGATTTTCGATTCGATTTCGATTCGATTTCGATTCGATTTCGATTTCGATTCGATTTCGATTCGATTTCGATTCGATTCGATCATTCGATTCGATTTCGATTCGATTTCGATTCGATTTCGATTCGGATTTCGATTCGATTTCGATTCGATTCGATTCGATTTCGATTCGATTTCGATTCGATTTCGATTCGATTTCGATTCGATTTCGATTCGATTTCGATTCGATTTCGATTCGATTTCGATTCGCATTTCGATTCGATTTCGATTCGATTTTCGATTCGATTTCGATTCGATTTCGATTCGATTTCGATTCGATTTCGATTCGATTTCGATTCGATTTCGATTCGATTTCGATTCGATTTCGATTCGATTTCGATTCGATTTCGATTCGATTTCGATTTCGATTCGATTTCGATTCGATTTCGATTCGATTTCGATTCGATTTCGATTCGATTTCGATTCGATTTCGATTCGATTCGATTCGATTTCGATTCGATATCGATTATATTTCGATTCAATTTTGATTCGATTTGTTTTTATTTGATTTCGATTAGAGTTCGATTTGATTTCGAATTTTATTGGTTAATTCCTCGAATCTTTTTCGAGTTAATGCAATTCGACCAGGGGACGAACATCTTCCTGCAAGGGAGTTTTCTGGTTGTTGACCTGTTGTACCTCGTCAAGCATCTAGTTTTTGATCCGAATTCATTTGCATCAATGCATTCATATGGATTTTCACTTTGGCTGCATAGCTTGGACCATCAAATAAATCCATGATTCAACAAAAAAGAAATGCACTATATACTCAGTGGTATTTAACAAGTAAGTCCCGTTAATTTTGGAAACCATTTCCCATGATAATGAAGCATTTTGATGGAGTTTTTTTTATCAATTATGTGAATTAGTTTAGCGAATAGAAAGATTTTGCATTCTTTGAATAATTGTGATACATTTTGCTCATCCTAAAATGAAACTGTGCACATGTACATCCCAAGTCATTCGATTCCAATTCAGCCTTATCCCTTTGAATGTTGTGCAGATTTCATTCATTGTTGCTTCCAAGGTACTGTACTTCTGTAGGGATATTGAGGTGTTACGTTCGTATAGCCTGTACTAGAATGCTACTTGAGAGGAACCAGGGTGCGTCTACCGAACCTTTCGGGTCTTACCAGGTCTCATTTTGGTACAGTATCCACACTCTGCTCAAAATCGGTGAATTGGCAAATGAATAATGCATACGCATATTATAGTTTTAATATCGAGCCCGATTTTGCATATTATGCATGCATACTGACCCAAAACACCCCCCTGCTGTCCCCCATCCCATCGTGGAGTAGTAGAATGTCGATTGAAAGTGTCCGACTTGCTAGCTCCATTGAGAGTCGAAGCAAGAGCCGCTGCAGTAGATCCTGGAGCACATACAGTGTCACAGTGCGAGCGCAAATTTAATCGAATGAAATTGTTCAAATTTTTGAAAATACAGTAAGCCAAGCATCCCTACGTGGGACTTATTTTGGAATTTCGTACCGATTCTACCGATGGGGCTATGCAAGTAAGGGGATACAGTAATGTTGCGGTAGAATATGTTGCAGGATTTGGCTCTGAGCAGAAATGGGATCTGAATTCAATGTGTGCGTGTTGTAAATCATATATGCAGCAAAACCGTTAACAGCTGGAAATAGTTTTATGATGATTTATTTCGTCTGAAGGCTTTGTTTTTACATCGTGATATTTGGGATACTAAGTGTTAATATTTTTTAAGGGTTTTCTTAGTCTCTCATTTGGAGGCTTTGAACGTCACATCATGTTACTCTTGAAGGAGAAAATTGTAATTATGGTAATCTGATAAATGAGATTTTTTTTTATTTTTTAAATTTGGAACCTTGAATATAAAACCTGCTGGAGGATCTGCAAAATTCTAAGGACGAGGAGTGGAATTGATTCTTTGTCTGGCGTTCCTGTAATTCGAGGACATAGGATTCTTCACACAATTACTGTGAAAGTTCAACATAACTTCTCATTCCTATGCAGATTTCCTCGAAAGCGTTGCACCATTTTCCCCGCCATTGCTCTGCGACAACAGCACCAACATTGGCGTTGCATCGTCATGAAATATTGAGCAGCAGGCCCCGGTTGACTGTGTGCGCTCCACATAAAATAATTACAATAATTATTCTGCAGGTTGTTTTACCCCCATGGGTTAAAATGTCGGGATCCCGGTTGGTCCCTCAGGCGAGACAAGCCACAGTCAACCAGCGGGACACGGGACCAAGGCTTTTCCGGTTCATTTTCATTGGCAACTGCCCAGTAGGGGAAAAGCACTAATTTTCAACCTACAAGAATTCTGTGCTTGTTTTCGGATTTCCGCGCAAATAGGCCAAAAATGTATGGATTGGTCGAAAATTGGTGCTTTTCCTCTACCTACACTCTGCTGACGACGACCTCGACACAATTGAACTCATTTGCGGGCTCATACATTTCCAGATGGAATTTTTGGGAGCTCTTCGAATGTTTTACTGTCCCTGCATGTCTGATTGTGGTTTCAATTCTCTCAGAGAACAAAATTTCATTCAATCACACGAAAAGCTGAAGATGGAGATGGTAGGTTTATAGGATAAGGGTATGTTATATGCTATTTTTCATGTCGATACGAAACGAAACGATAAATAAAATTTCTAACACTGATAATAACGAAACAAAATTGAAAATTCATTCAACGGAATGTAATTGGTATGTAATGATACTATTTGTTATAATTTGCGATTTTTTGTGCAAAGTTCGAAAATACGGATTCATTTATTACATTGTGGAACACTTTTTTGGTCTCAAGTACCAAAATAGCACTCTTGACTTAATTTGAGGTTGCTGAATCCATTGCCGTTATCATAGCACTTTTTATATTTGTGGTATTTACTGTTTAAAATGCAAAACTTATCGATTTCAGCTAACTTGAATGCAAATTTCTCAGCTTGTATGGAGATTTTTTCGTTTTATCGAATTTATCACACAATTCGTACTTTATGTGATAAACAATACTTATTAACAAAGTTCATAATACCTATGATGGATAAAACTGATTGTTTGATGATTTAGAAAAGTAACGTGTTTTGCCGTATAAAGTAAACGAATTTGAAATAATTTTGTATGGAAACTGCAATTTTGGTAATAAAACCAATTTAATCAAACTAAATCTCAAATCAAAGTTGAAGTCTTATGCTGCATGTTAGGTGGATCTTGATCATACTTTAAATTATATCTAAACATCAATAAAACTAGAGCTTTAAACCAATTTGGCGACCTGTAGTTCAAAATTGTGTAGTGGTAGAACATTTCTGAAAACGGCATCAGTGTCTGCTAGAGTCACATAAGTTGAGACACGCAGATATGTATTTTTTATGCTGTGTTATCGATGGTGGACGGTATGGTCGGTGAAATCGATGAAATCTTCCTTATCAGTGCACTTTGGGCCAGGGACGCAATCTGGCGGGACAAAATTAATAGCTCGGTGGAAAAACCCTTTTTTTTCACCACTAATTTGGTCTTATTTTATCAATAACTCTAAAACAGTAGGCAGTGGAATTTTGACGTCTTCGAGATAGTTGTTTATTGCATCAAAATTTTGTTATTTTGTTCAACTTTGCCGAACATGCCAAGTCTCTAAAATTTCGCAATAAAAAGTTAGATTCTAGCCCCACCTATGCGGACGATTTAAGAACTATCCGATTATGTTAGTAGATGCTCCTCGTTTTTACAAAAAACTTTGCCGAAGACACCAAATGCCGGAAATGTTTCGTTACCGAGTTATTAATCTTGTCCCGCCAGATTACGTCCCTGGTCCATAGTGCAGTGGCGCGGAAAGTTGGTGGGACAGGTAGGACATGTCCCAAGCACAATAAGATCTGGATAGGACAGTGACATCATTCCTACAGAATTCTACAGTCTTATGTAGATGTTCTTGGATAAATTGCCATAAGCATTTTTGGAAGTCTTCCTTGACAAATTACTGGATTGAATGGAGAACTATCAAGAAATACCTAAAGAATCGTTGGAGGAATTCATGGATTAGGTAATCCAAAACAGATAGTATCGTATACTGAATATACGCATCTCAAACAAAGGTCGCTTGTTCTATACACAACAATTGCTATTAGCAATGGCTGATGATGTTTATGATATCTCAAGGCATTCCTGGAAGAATCTGTTGACAATTTGTTGAGCAATTCCTAGAGAAGTTCCGAAGCACACTACATAGAAGTTCTTGGCTAAATCGTCGTAAACCTTACAACAAGATATGCGTTGATTAATTTCTAGAAAATTATAACATCATATTTCCTATTATTCATAACAATAGAGTATCTTTTCTTTTATCTATCGTTTAGCTTCACGACCGGCAGGATTCGAATCCACGATTCTTGGTTTTGCTGAATAGCTGCGTGTTAATCGCTTTGGCTATCTGGACCCCTAGAAATATTGATTATATTTTGAAGTATTTCTTGTTGGAAACACGAAAAATGCTTGCAGAATTGTTAAAAAAAACTTCCACCAAAATAAGGAGCTTCTGTACGTTGAACCATTTACAAAGTTTTACAAACTTTAGCTTATTAAGTAGTTTAACTATTAGCTCGGTTGTTTCTAGATTCGGTGATATCCTGTTTGCACCATTACTATGAATCGCAAGTTACATTGAGTTGATATCAGTTTTCAACATATCTTCCAATGATCTTTCAGTTGCAATAATAATATAGCACGTCTTTTTTTGTTAAATGAGGCAAAACGCACAAAACCTTCTCAGTTTATTTTACCAACGTCTACTTTTTACATATGGAACTGACTTGCGATTCACAGTACAGAAATTATAATTGTCTTGAAAATAGGAACTTTAAAGACCTCTATCCTGAAAAAGAGATCACAATAGACACGACAGGAACCAACAATAGATCGAAATGGGACCAATAAGGAATCAAGATAACAAAAAGAACCTCAAAGGAAACCAATAGATAATAATTGTTCACTGAAAGTATTCAAAAGATATATTTTGGGAATTCCGCATGAAACTACTACAAGTCTTATTTCTTGTATTTTTGTATGAATCCCTACGTCATATCCTCCAGGAATTGATTCAGATATTTTCTCAAAGAGTTTATTTCGCGATTTTTACGGACTAAAAAGGAACCCTCGTGAAAGATTCACCTTATGTAATCAGGAAATCTACTAAGGATAACTACATAAATTACTTCAGAGGTTTCATCAGAAACTCCTTCAAACAATCTTTCATTTTTTTTTTTCAAATAGTCTAAAGTGATCCAAGAATTTACCCAATGATTCTACCATCCATTTTTCTAGAACTTCCTGCAAGATTCTAGCTTAGAACATTTTGTAGAATTCAACCAGTATTTCTAAGATTATCACGAAATTGTAGTCCATTTTAAGTTTCCATCATGAATTCTTCCAGGAAACTTTTGAGAAGTTTCCCACATTTTCAAATCTTTTTTTCTGGTAGGTATTTAATTTTTTCAAGGAAATTTTCTCAGGATATTTTTTTAATTTATTGAAGATTTCTTCTTTGTAATGCATTTGAATCTTCTGAGCAGAATCTCAATAGAGAAACAAAAAAGTAGATCGGAGTACCTTGTACCTTTTAATTTCACCGTATCTTTGACAGATACGTGAATTTCGACTACCACTTGTTGTCTTCTTCAGTGTCAGTTACACGTATCCACCTTAAAAACTCTGGAATGAACCTCTCTGGAGTTACTGGAGCGTCGGACTGTTCAAGTATTTCCTGTAGCAAGTTATGGAGTAATTCCTCTAAGCATCCCTTGAAATACCGATGAAAGATTTCCTTGGAGAATTTGTAAAGGAATATGAAGATAAACTTCTGGAGGGATCTTCGAAGCCCCTGAAAGCATGCAAGAGGAAGATTTCTAGAGAACGCACGTTGAATGTATGGAGATGCGGGACAAAAATCAAAACTGGAAGATCAAGCCATTTAAGCATCTTGGTATGAAAGGAAAAAAATATTCTGGTCAAAAGAGCTGCAATTTGCATAAATGACATATAGTATACGCATAATCGCAAAACTGTCCTAAGCGCCAATTCCATTATTTTCCAAGAACAACCTTGTAATTTGTACTATTATTGTCATAATGATGTAAGAAGTTATTTGCAAATATGTCTCTTCATATTCGTAACTGCAAAAGTGACTTATACGCTTTTATGCAAAAAAGGCGCATATTTTAAAAATTTTCAAGTTTTTAACTTAAGATTTGAATTAAATCTTGGAAATTTCATTTAAAATATATTATTTTAAACATAAACTTGCTCTGGCGTAATGTCCGGTTCTGCTTTGACCACATAGCGTTGCGAGATTTTTGTTTTTTTTATCACAAACAACTCATTTTCATACTTGTGCTGGTTAAACAGTATACCGAAAAAAAGTCGAAAATCTCGAAGAGTTGCAGGGAGTTGCAGCTGTATCTTTCAGACGTCTTAGAGAACACTCTGAGAAACATGTCTGTGAGTGATTTAGGGTGGAACTCGGTGGAACTTTTTTTGAATCGATAATCAAAGTTACATATTAGTATTTCATAAGTTTGATTTCATAGCCAACTCATCGAGCCGGTTTCTCATATTCAAAGTTAAATTTGGTGTGCTTATCCCATCAAATATACTTAACCAACCTTCAAACATGTTCTCTTTCAAATTTTGATTAAATGGGTTGGTTCCATCACCTTCCGTACTAAATGAAAGTAATGTTGAAAACTAGCGACAAAATTAAGTTTTTCTGCTACTCCGAAAACTGTCACTTTCGACGCTTGTTGTAGTCGTTTTAGTGCTTTATAAATTTTATAAATACACGTTTCAATAGCCGATATTATCTATAAACACTTGTGGATACTTATTATCGCCGAATAAAATAACTTGAAATTTGATTTTTGTCTATGGAGCAACGCACTGTGGAACGTATGGAATAGACCATGAAGTGTTCTGTAGAACCTTTAACATTTGACAGCAGGATTCACTGCAAGCCAAATAAGGAAAAAAAATACTTAAGAGACCATTTTTGTAAAAATACAGACTTTAGAAACTTTCCGTCAAAAATAGAAACTTTTTTAGATACTTACATTAAAAAAAGTCTAATCTAATACAAAGAATCCAATGAAAAAAATACAATATACAGAATCACTGAATTTCGATGTTTTAATAAAAAAAAATATAGTAAAATGGTAGTGGCTGGTGAGTTCTCAGTTTGTTCTATTTTATTATATAAAACTGTTTTATTAAACTGGGCCGAAAAAGGTTTGAAATGTTTATTAAATAATAAAACACGAATGAAGTTGATCTAACCAATGGTTTTGAAGCTTTCTAAGTCTTGTGTTAATGATCGACATAAAAACAGTCACCTTTGGTTGTCTTAGAGACGAACCAGCCCAGGGCTGAAAGTCTCTATAATAAAGTAATGATAAAAAAAACCTTTGGTTGATACTCAGATGGATGTATTTAATTATATTATTCCAAAATTTTAGTACAACTTTTAGGGGAAAGGTATTCAAAATCGGCAGATAGAGATATGTTTCCCTAATTAAGTGTAATTGTGGTAACGTTGTGCTAAAACATTATGTAGCCGACAGGATCTACTTGTAGCTGTAGTATAATTGGTAATGCGTCCGTGTACAGAATGGAATTTGTGGCTTCAAGTCCCGCCGGCTACAAAATCTTTTAGCACAATGTTACCACAATTACACTTAATTTGGCAAACATATCGCTTTCTGCCGATATTGAATACCTTTCCCCTAAAAGTAAAAATAGCTAACTGCAAAAGTCGAAACAAATAAGAGTTGTAGTACAACGATTGTTTAAGTTTATCTAAGATTTACTTTAAAAACAGATCGTCACATCTACAAGCGTAACGGGTGATATTTCAAAACCTTACGAACAAGGATATGAGTCATACAATATAATTGAGTAATATCAAAGCTCTGAGCTTAAGGACTATTACAGGTTATATGATAACCCCTTTGAATACTTATCTCAAGAACTAAAATCGAAATCATTGCTCTCTCGAAGGCTTATGGTCATCATCCATACGCATATAGACTTATGAAAATTTATTCTTCTGAATTGTGAGTCCTCCGACCAGTTAAGACTTTCCATGATTTTTAAGTAATATAAACAGTAATATCTCGATTAACACTTGAGGCTTATAATTATGGTATTTTAAGTAATAATCTGTTTGTTATCCTTTAAGGTGAATATGAATCGAAGCCAAACTTCAAACCGTTTGAGCTGAAAACCTAATCGACTAGTCATCACCAGCTAGCGACCAATCGATCGCATAATTTGCCTCATTTAAAACCATGTTTTGAACTGTGCTTTTCTACTATGGCAAACGCCAAATTTGATTCAAACTTATACTTTTTTTCAACTTTAAGGATGAATGACAATTCAACTTTAAGGATGAATGACAATAGATTTTGTTTATTTCTCGTTTCCTGGAAAATGAATTTTCAAATGTATTGAAATCTATAGAAATTTGAGCTAAAAAATTAAACTTTGTAAGAACAGTTCCACGTAACATCCATATTTTTTTTTGGATTTTTTCCCTGGAGAATCTGAAAAAAAAAACTGTCTCAAAGAATTCATCTGAGCATCTGACGAAATTCCGGTTGCACGGTATTTCACGGAATCAATAGAAATATCGCATACCCTTATAATAAGTGACCCTCCAGCATCGAACCAGACCTACCAACGTGCTCGGAAATAGACCCCGGCTGGAGTCGACGCCCTGGAGGCAACAATTGTCCGTTCCGAATGCTTTCCTGGTTCAATCCATTCCTTGCAGGCATAGGAAC
Organism: Aedes aegypti; assembly: GCF_002204515.2. Lineage (NCBI taxonomy): Eukaryota > Metazoa > Arthropoda > Insecta > Diptera > Culicidae > Aedes > Aedes aegypti. The sequence goes on from NW_018736663.1 coordinate 14,809, forward strand.
TTGTCCGCGTCCGGGTGATATGTTCTCCATACAGAGAGAGCAAGAGCGAGAGAGGTAGGCATATAAATTATTTCACGCTAAGTTCTTTCATATCCCAACCATTCCAAACGTAGGATGGTGTGTTTTTCTATGAACTTTGCCGATGTGGTGCTTACTCTGCGAACGATGTCAGTTTGTGGAACATAACGAGAACCGTGTTCTTCTTTTTTCCGCTGGGCCGAGGTTCGTCGGAACAAGTTGAAATAGCAGGACCCTGGCAGCAGAATTCAATGTTTCTGGCATCGATGTAACTTTTGGGGGGAAATGTACTGATTATGGCGTATGAATTGATGCTTTGATTCTGGAAATGTGGACGATAAAATGTGGATGAGGTACCGAATTTAATTATGATGATTTGAGGTTCTGTGAAATTTTGACAATAATTATATCTGTCGATTTCGTCTGAAATGTTACAAAAGTGATTAATTAGCAAGAAGATCAAAAATGTACCCACTTTAACCCCATAACGTTGGATCACACATCTTGAACTTTTAGTGAAATGTAAAGAAATTTTTGCTTGAATATTACGCATCTTCAAAGGCAAAATTTTGAAATGACCTACATTTGATTCCAAGCGCTTTAAGCAATAACATGCTGCGAAATAAGTCAGTAATCCCTGTTATGCAACTGTAAATCCAGCAACGCTCCGGATAGAATCTTATTGTTCGTGGGAAGCCAAGTGTAAGGCAAATATTTTTCAAGCTTCTCTCGAAGTTCTATCGCGTTGTTATAATTAGTGCCTTCCAGTGGTGTAGGAGGATTTTATTTCTTAGGGTATGGGAGGATATACTTTTTTTTACATCTAAATAGATAACACTGAATCAACAATTTAGACGCCGCAATACTCGGTTCGTTATTGCATCTCTCTATCTCGCCATCTTCGGTATCCTAGCAAAGCAAACAAATTGACTGGATCTCGTGAAAATCGCCCAGCCTTCATCATGTCGCTCCATCACCTTGTCGTAGTCTCCGGCGGAATTCAAACGAAATGGAATGTTCGCCTGAAATCTTCACACACTGTTGCACACCTTACAACGTTGCTCCTTGTGAGCTTCCCAAGAGAGCTATTCTCTGATTTTCCATATCTTTACGCGGTCGATAGTACCGTATTCCACCTTGAAATCTATAAAAATGTGATGCATTGGGACCTGGTCTTCACTACATTTTTGGAGGGAGTATAGAACAGTAAAAACTTGGTGGTAAGTTATAAAAGCTAAGAAATTTGAAATGATTGTTGAAAGGATGGTTGATGGAAATTTCGGCATAGTTTTTCTGTTTCTGGTTTCTGGTTTCTGGTCTCTGGTTTATGATTTCTGGTTTCTGGTTTCTAGTTTTCTGGTTTCTGGTTTCTGGTTTCTGGTTTCTGGTTTCTAGTTTCTAGTTTCTGGTTTCTGGTTTCTGGTTTCTAGTTTCTGGTTTCTGGTTTCTGGTTTCTGATTTTTGGTCTCTGGTTTCTGGTTTCTGGTTTCTGGTTTTTGGTTTTTGGTTGCTGGTTTCTGGTTTCTGGTTTCTGGTTTCTGGGTTCTGGTTTATGATTTATGATTTATGGTTTCTGGTTTCTGGTTTCTGGTTTCTGGTTTCTGGTTTCTGGTTTCTGGTTTCTGGTTTCTGGTTTCTGGTTTCTGGTTTCTGGTTTCTGGTTTCTGGTTTCTGGTTTCTGGTTTCTGGTTTCTGGTTTCTGGTTTCTGGTTTCTGGTTTCTAGTTTCTGTTTCTGTTTCTGTTTCTGTTTCTGATTCTATACCTCTGTCAAAACCTACTCCAGTAGTTTCAGAAATTACATCTTCAAATATTTCTCCAGAAAGTCTTTCATACATGCCAGAAATTTCCAACATGTTTCTTCTAAAAATGAAGAAATTAAAGCTCCCGCCAGAAGTATGTCTGTATCCTTTGGAAATGAAAGTTCTTTATAATAATTATTTTCAAACATAATTATGTTTTCAATAACTTAAAAAAATGCCTGGATCGACCCATCTACCCCTCTGCTTCTTCGTCTATGGTGCCTCTACCCGCTTTTCTTTGTACGTCGTGCCAGCATAATTTTTGGTGAGCGTTGCCCCTGCTACGGTGCGTACTTCACGAGCTACTGAGTGGAGGTATTTTTCAATTAATTAGACCTAATTACATTAATGCCTCAGGGAGCTCCAACGTGTGTTTGCGATTCGACTTCTTCCAGAAACCACCCACGGGTGGCCGTACAAAAATTTGGCTGATCTCGAAATTGTCGTCACAGGATCCGGATGGTTGACTTCTCGCCGCGTCTCTGATGTAAAATCCACAGGCAGGTAAATTTCTAGGGGTAAGGTAGGTAAAACAGACCCCTTTTAATTTTAATTCTGCAATGATTCAAGTTTGATGTAGCAAGTAAAAGTACACAAAACTTTTCCATAAGCTTAGGATGTCAGTTTTACCCTGATTCCCCCTACCATCCACTTGCAAAGCTCACTCAAGATATAATTTAATCACAGACCGGCTTGTTTGCGTTGCATTGCGGGAAGACGGCTGAGTGGCAAATAATTTACGAACTTCAGACGCTGTCGTTTACACACGCGCGTTCCACGTGGATTTCTGGTGCTTTCTTTGTCTGGTCCCAGATATGTGTTGTTCGCCACGTGTTAGACTGATTAATAGCTGCTGACAGTGAGCGTTCTAGGCTATTAAACGGGATAAATTCTCGACCAGTCTATATAGTTGGAACGCACGACGACGGTTCCTATGCTATGAAGAACGATAAATCATGATGAGACAAGCTTCGGTGACGTAACTGCCCAAGAAAGGGATGTTTGATGATGTACTGGATTCATAAATGTCTTTCGGGGTTGGGGCAACTGTTTGTGATCAATTGCCTTGGATGGGAACTGGAGCGAGCTGTCGACAAGCTGGGATTGTACGAAAGCTAGATTTGGTAGGCGGAGCAATCTACCTTCTGTTACCAAAAGATTATCCTGAAAGTAAAATTATTGCTGAATCAGCCTACACATTTATTTAGGTTTGAAAAAGTGCAAACTACAGGTGCATTGGACAGAAAAGAAGATCATCGATCATACCGACTAACCGTATGTTTCGTAAGATTACTGTTGATACATGCTTGGCAATACATTTATGCATTGTGTCTAGTCGTTCATATCTAATTTATGGTGTAAACTATTTCTCAACCAATATTCACAGCTTCCACTGTATCATAGCGTATTGTTGACTTGGGCTGCATTTGATTTTAATGGCCGTAATTTATTACTGTTGATTTGAAACTGGCATGATTTGAAACTGGCATGATTAATTACACTGCGGAACACGTTTTTGTCTCCAGCATCAAAATACCTCTATTAACTTAATAAAGGGTTGCTGAATCCATTGCCGTTTACAGAAATATCATAGCACGTCTAGTTTTTGAGATATTGGTTGTTGAAAATGCGAAATTTGACTATTTCAGCCAACTTGCATGCAAGTTTGCCAGCTTGTAAGGCAACTTAATTTGCCACATAATTCAAACTTTATGTGTATAACAATAGTTATCATCAAAGTTTGTAATACTTTCGACCCGGAAAAGTTATTTTTTGACGGTTTAGAAAAGTATTGTATTTTGCCATATAAGAAAAACGAAGAATTTAGTATGGAGACTACAAGCATATTGAAAAAATCGGTTTAATCTAAATTTAATCGTGCATTTTCAATCAAAATACATCTTAAATGAAAGTTTCAGTTCTCTTTTGCATGCTAGATGGATAAGATGACAAAAAAGTTTGATAAAATATACTTCAAATTTTAGGTAAACATCGATAAAATCAATGTTTTATACAACTTTGACGACCTGTAGCTAAAATTTATGACGTGCTGGGAAATTTCTGAGAACGGCATCAGATTCAGCAACCCCAAATCTACTAGAGACACATAATTTGATCCTTGAGACACGCAAAAATGTCATTTTTGTTGCGCTGTGTTATTGACCTTTTTGGGATTCAAGTCGTAACGTAGAATCCATTTCTAGGTGTAGTAAGCCACACCTGAGTTAATACTGAAGTTAATATAATTACGGGAGGAAAAATGTTACTTTTATTAAAAACTAGCCTTGCATTTTTGTCTCTTGGTGAAAATATATTGGTAGCTGTAAGTAGAAGATAATAAGAGTACGTTGACATTCATAATGTTGAACTATTTAAAGGTTATTTAGAATAATGACCGAATAAGAAAGCAATGTATATATTCAACTTATATGAAACAGAGATAATAGTTTATATTGACACTTGTAGCGATGAACAATCCATAAAGTTTCATAAACGTAAAGTTGCCACGATAAAAAATATGCTACCATATGCATGAAACGAGCTCACCAGTTGGTAATCCCTCCTCGGCTGAACACGAAAATCTTTTCGCACTTGCAGAACGCGAACTGATTCGATGATTTTCATTCCTTCGCTCGTTCAACAGGAGCATTCGATGGAATCCAAAGACCACACACTACTCTTTTGGTAGGTAATGTGAAGTACAGAATCAACTTTCTACGTAATGGCTCAATCCTATCAGAGATGCTTCAAAACCAATACAAAGAGCTAATCAGTAGAACAAATGTTCAAAAGCCAGTTAAGTATCGTGAAGTTTTGCCACTATCCGCTTCAGAATCTGATTTGAAGGCATCCATTCGTCATACAATCGACAGCAATATTTGTTTGTTAAAAACGCAAACAAATCAAGGAACATGTTCCTCAAACTTGACTACTGGCGAGTGAGAAAATTTCCCGGCTCCGGTTTTCGAGGACCAAACAATTCCGATAGTCAGCCCCCCGAAGAACCTATAGCGGCAAATGCCATTCTCTTGTAGGATGTGGAGCCGCAGCAGCAGCTTTCCTGTTTATCTTGTTCATTAGTTCCCATTATTCCCTTTGTGTTCGAAGACGACGGCCGAGGCTTCTTTTCACGATGCATCTGCAGTCTCTCGACGCGGAAAGCAGGAAACTCGTCACACACCACAAGAGTGGTTCAATATAAATGAAAAGCTGTTCGCTCTCTGGCACACAATTTGGATGGATGGTGTGGAGGGGAGCGGTAGGCGGCAGCGATAGCGATGCACACAGGAGTAATCTAAAACAAATTCGTGGTCATAATTTCAGGCTTGAAAAATTGCGATTTTTGATCTCGTTATGTATTTAATTTTTTAAGCATTACTTATAACATGCCGCTTATTGTGATTATATTGAGGAAACCAAAAAAATATATATCAAAAAGGTGGATTGAGTACAGCTCACATAGTCTTGTGACCTTTCAAAATATTAAATTGATTGAAATCATTAGGAACAACTTTCAAATTGTGTTCTATTTATTTAAATTATAATACCGCTATTTACAATTTACATTCACTTAGGTGAAACTTGAAACCAAACGTAGTTTGTAGTATGTGAAATTTGTAATTATCAAACGTTGTCCATCCCATAAATGAGGATCAGTGGGAGAGGAGGATCCTTATTATGGATCAAACTGAGGTATTATGGCTCAGAAGAGCAGATAAATTGCAAGGAAAATGAAAGGTGTGTTACTGAAAGCATACGTTTTGGCGTTTTTTTGAAATCGTCTTACTTTTTTTTCATACACCGTCGAGTCTCCTATCAAACGCATTCCTATTACGCACACTCCTATAATGCTGTCTACAGACGACTCAGACCGTTTGACCAACGTTGAAGCCGCCCTAGGTTGGTGCTGATACTGCTTGACAAACCAATTTGACAAACTAGGAAATTCTTGTGAAACTAAGAATTTCTCACTGGATTCCATTAGGAGTTCCTCAAGAGATTCCTATAAATAATTTTTCCAGGGGTTCCACCAGGAGAACTATAAAAATTCCCATCAGAATTTATTGTAAGGATTTCACCAGAAACTCCATCAACATTTTCTCAAGGGATTCCATCGATATTTCCTCTAGAAATCAGTAGTTATTCTATATATTCAGGAGTGCTTCTCAAAATGCTATCATAAATTCCACGAAGGATTCCTTCAGGAGTTCCTTCCTTTCCATCAAGAGTCCTTCTAGGGATTTCATCGGAAGTTTCTCAAGAGATTCCATCAAAAATTTCTCTGGGAATTCCAACAAGAATTTTTCAGAGGATTTTATCATATGTTAATCTAGGGTTTTAACAGGAGTTTCTCTATCAATTCCATCAAGTTTCTCCATGGATTCCATCAGAAGTTCCTCCAAAAACTTCGCCTGGAATTCCTCCAGGGGATTCCTTCAGAGATTCCACCTGAAATTCTTCCAGGGATTCTATCAGGAGTTCCTCTAAGAACTCCATCAGGATAATATCACGATGATAATATCATGAGATCCTTCAATATCTCTAGGAACTTCTCCATGGACTCCATCAGGAGTTCCTCCATGAATTCCACCAGGAGTTCCTATAGGGATTCTTTCAGGAATACCTTTGAGGCTTCTATCACAGTTCTTCTGGGGATTTCATCAGGAGATCCTCCAGGGTTTTCATCAAGAGTTCCTTCAAAGATTCCGCCTGAAATTCTCCAGAGGTTATATCAGGAGATCCTGAAGGAATTCCATCACGATTTCTTCTTGGGATTTTATGAGGAATTCCTCAGGCATATTACTCTGCGGAACACGTTTTTGTCTCAAGCACCAAAATACCGCTATTTACTTAATTAAGGGTTGCTGAATCAATTGCCGTTTTCAAAAATATCATAGCACGTATAGTTTTTGAGATATTGACTGTTGAAAATACAAAAAAAAAAAGATTATTTTAGCCAACTTGCATGCAAGTTTGCCGGCTTGTGAGGAAATTTATCTGCCTAATTTGCCACAGAATTTAAACTTTATGTGTATAACAATACTTATCAATAAAGCTTATAATACTTTCGATGCGGAACAGTTACTTTTTATGATATAAAGAAGTATTGTAGTTTCCCATATAAGAGAAACGAAGAATTTTGTATGGAGACAGCAAGCATGTTGAAAAAATCAGTTTAAACTAAATTTAATCGCGCAATGTCAACCAAATTATGTCCAAATTGAAAGTTCAGGTCCCATTTTACATGCTTAGTGGATTAGTTCACAAAAAGGATTGATCAATTATACTTTAAATTTTATGTAAACATCAATACAACTTTGGCGACCTGTAGCTAAAAATTGTGACGTGCTGGAACATGTCTGGGAATGGCATCAGATTCAGCAACCGTAAAACTACTAGATACACATAATTTGATCCTTGAGACACGCAAAAATGTATTTTTTGTTGCGCTGTGTTATCAGTAATCCAGAGATTTCATCAGGAATTGCTCCAGGGATTACATCAGAAGTTTTTTTTGGGATTACAGCAGGAATTCTTCTAGGGATTTTATCAAGAGTTGCTCCAGGGTTTCCATAAAGAGTTCTTTCAGAGATTCTACCTGGAATTCCTACAGGAATTTTATCAAGAGTTTACCCAAGGATTCCATCAGGAATTCCTCCAGAGATTACATCAGAACTTCTAAGTATTCCATCAGAAGTTTCTCTAGTGATTTCATCAGGAGTTCTTCTATGGATTTCATTAGGAATTTCTGCAGGAACTCCATCAGAAATTCTTCCATGGATTCCATTAAGAATACTTTTTAGATTTCATTATGGAATCGTCATGGGATTCCATTATGAACACCTTCTGGGATTTCATCAGAAATCTAACTGGATCATGTGGTGACTGACAGGAAGAGCACACATGAAAGAGACAAATTCTCTGACTGCGTGTCAGAGCAATATCAGTCATCGATCGATAGAACCGTTCGGTTGATTGCCGTCAGTATAAGGGCACATTGAAGCCTCCTGTATTTTGCCTGTGTTGGTAGCAAAGCTCAAAGCTTTGAGCCAACCCTTTTCCAGTAGAGAAGCTAGGCTAAATACAGGACGCTTCGATGCTTACTGACTTTAAAATGGCTTGCTCAATTTTCACCACCTAATAAAAAATTTCAACCTTGTCGCTCCCTTGCGACGCCTATGCACCTATTCGTTTCCATCATTTGCTTCTATAGACTCCCTTTACCTTTGAGTCACATGACCGATAGAGCCATAGAACAAAAATAATTTAAAAACAATCACGGTCGAAACCTTCTCCTATTTCATCAGAAGTTCTGTCAGGAATTCTTCTAAAGGTTCCTACAGGAATTCCACTAAGGTAATTCTGGGCTCCATCAGGCTATATACTCGGGTTCCTCCCGGAATTCATTGAGGAATTCTCCCAGAATTTTCTTCCAGGGGATTCTCTAAGGAATTCCCTTGTCTTGATGGACGCATCCCAGAATTCCTCAAGAGATTTCTCCCGGAATCAATCAAAGGATACCTCCTGAAATATTTCAAGGAATCAATCTAGGAGTTCCTCCCGGAATATCTCCAAAGATTCTCGAAATTTATCAGGGATTTAATCAGAAATATTTCATAATCTGAATTCTTCAAGAGTTTTTTCCGCTTATTCTCAAGGGGTTTCCTAACGAAATTCATTAAGAAGTCATTCCCGGAAATCATCAAGGGAATTCTTCCGATTTTTTTAAAGAAATTTCTCGCGGAATATCTCCAGAGATTCTTGAGGATTATCAGGAGTTTCTCCAGAGATTTTACCTGAAATTTCAGATAAGTATTTCATCAGTAATTAGGAAGTTAACTAATATATCTTCCAATGACTCTATCAGGAGTTCCTACTGGGATTTGAAATTCCTTCAGGGATTCCTCCAAGAATTCCTTAAGAAATCTCTCCGGGAACAGCATAGCATAGACTGACTGTACATGTCAATGGTTGCTACTCCGTGCTTGATCAGACCTGGTAAGAATTGCACTACGATCCAAATGAATAAGGGATGGGAGTTTCCGCTTATTCTCGAAGTACAATTTTAGCAGATCTAATATTATTGATCAAAAACGGCGCCGGCCAAGTCCTTACAGTCAGTTGGGATGTTAGAGTGTAATGATTGTTGCTTCTAGAGACAGAGAATACCTCTGCATCTCCACAATCACAACGGGAAGGGTGTTTATTAGTGAAGGATGAAAAGATCTGGGAGTCACCATTGGTTAGTGATGCTATCCATGGATAAGGAGGAAAAATACGATCTAAATTTAAAGCTAGTTTTGCATTTTCTCTCGAGAAGTTTTTGGTAGAAGATTTAAAAAATACGTCAACATCCAATATGTTTAACCATTCAAAAGATGTTTTTTGTAATGGCGAAAAAAGAAAAATATATGCATATATTTTAAATAATATGAAACAGGAATGATGCCGACACTTGTAGTGACGAACCATACATAGTTTGTTTGAAAATTACAGAAGAGTAACGCTGTACATTTTTTTCTCGAGATGAAATGTTTTTGGTAGGTGTTTTAAAATATTCGTCAACATCCACATGGTTTAACACATTCAAAAGATATTTTTAGTTACGTTAATGAGAGAAAATATATGTATATAGAAATTAAATAAAACAGGTATAATGCCGACACTTGTAGTGACGAACCATACTAAGTTTGTTTGAATATTACATAACATTAACGCTGTCATGAAATATGTGTCATTATAACCATGAAACGAGCTCACCAGTTGGTAATCCATCCTCGACTGATCACGTATATCTTTTCGCACTCACACAACGCGAACCATAAAACTACTCGGCGTCCCGAAAACGAACCGTCTTGCTTGGGCTTTTTGATACACTGCCCAGCAAACGCGCGAAACGAAAAACAAAAATAGACTCCCGGCGTCTCGAAAACAAACTATCTTGCTTGGGCTCTCCGAAGCACTTCCTTCAGAAATCTCTCCAGGAATACCATAAAAAATCTTCTGGGATTTCTTATAAGGATTACAACTAAAAATCCCCCTCATAAATTCTTCAGGCATTACTCTAAGGATTTAACCAGAGGTTCCTCCACGGATTTTAGCCTTAATCCTCTAAGGAATTCTTCCAGATTTTTTTTTTTCAGAAACTCCAACAATATTTTTTTGGTGATTTTACCGGGAGTTCAAAAAATCTCCCAGAGGCTCTACCAAAACATTCTGAAAAAAAACTCCAAGGATTCCGACAAGATGTTCTCCTAGGGTCCTATCACGGATATTTCAACGGGTTCGACCACAATTTTCTATAAAAAATTAACCAGTAATGACTCCAGAGATTTCATCAGTTTCTCAATTTTTTTCACCAGTAATTTTTCAAGCGAAGAGGTTCTTAAGGAATTTTACCAGGAGTTCTTCCAGGGCTATCGATGGGAATATCACCATAGTTTCGCCAGAATTTCCACCAGAAAAATCTGCCAGATTTTTGCCAGAAATTGTACCAGAACATGCTTCATTGGTTTTACTAGGATTTCCTTTCTCTTCCTACCTCTATCTTAGGTATTCCATCAGGAAGATTCTGCAAAATTCCAAAAGATTATTCCTCCAGGGATTCCACTGATATTGATATTGATATTGATACTGATATTATCTGAATGCCTCTAGGTTGAATCCTTGGAAGTTTTTTTTTCCTTTTTTAATATTGTTTTGTAAAATCCATCGAGCATTTTTTTTTAGGAATACTTGAAGGAGTGATCAAAGATATAACTGGATATAATTCCCAGAGAATTCCTTTCCTTATTATATCTCTGGAAGATTTGAATTCTCTAAGGTATTTTTTATGGATTCTTTGGAAAAATTCCTGCAAGAAATACTGGAAGAAGTTGATGGGGAATTGTCTAAGGAATTTCTGTAAGATTCTTGAAGTCATTCCTAAAGAAACCTCAGTACGAATACCTCGTAGGGTCTCCTCAGGAATGGAAGAAAGAATCTCTGAAGGAAACACTTTAGACATTTATAAAATAATTTCTTGAAAATTCCATAGAAAAATCCCCGGAGAAACCTCTCTAATATCTTAGTGATTCCTAGTGGAATCTCGTGGAGGAAGTTTCGGTGAATTATTTTTTCAGTATTTTTTGTGGAATCCATGAAGGCTTCATGGTGGACCTTCTGTAACGATTCCTTGATAAATCATTGTAAGAGTTTCTGAAGTAAATCTCTGCATGTGTTTCTGTAGGAATAATTGAAAGAAAATCGTCCAGGAATCCCTGAAGCAATCCCTGGAAGAATGTTTTGATTGGTTTTAATTAAGTATTATGAACTAATACGAGAAATTCCAGATAGAACTTTTGATGGAATCCCTGTAGTAATTCCTTGGAAGGGATTTCTTCAGCAATACCTTAAAGAATTTCTAAAACACTTCTTCTTTAAGAATTTCTAGAGAGCTGGGATTTTAAGTGGAATTCCTGATTCCTTCTAGAGCAATTCCTGGAGAAACCTTTTCATGGCATTCTCTGGAAGAATTTTTGGAGCCAGCGTTGGAGTAAACCCTGAAGAATTGCTGAAGAAATCACTTGAGGATTTATTTTTGGTTTGATCGGTGAAGTCAAGTCAATCAATGGAGGAGATCCTGAACAATTTGTAGAGGATGTTTTAATGAATGCCAGGATGAATTCTAGAAGGATAAAATTCAGATAAATTAAATAATAAAATCCCAGGAAGAATTTATGATGGAATCCCTAGAATAACTCATGAATGGATTCCTGGCAAACTCCAAAGTAGAATTACTACAGGAAACCACTAAAAGACTCTTTACAGAATGTTTCGAGAAATTACTGTAGCCATTCCTATTGTACTCATACTGTTTAGGATAAACCCCAAAAGAAACCCCTCATATATGTTTAGTTTTGATGGAATAGTTCATGTGAATTAGTAATGGAATTCCTCAACCATATCTATTTCCTTCTTCTTCTTTCTGGCCTTACGTCCCAACTGGGACAAAGCCTGCTTCTCAGCTTAGTGTTCTTATGAGCACTTCCACAGTTATTAACTGAGAGCTTTCTTTGCCAATTGACTATTTTTGCATGTGTATATCGTGTGGCAGGTATGAAGATACTCTATGCCCTGGAAATCGAGAAAATTTCCAACCCGAAAAGATCCTCGAACGGTGGGATTCGAACCCATGACCCTCAGCTTGGTCTTGATAAATAGCTGCGCGTTTACCGCTACGGCTATCTGGGCCCCATATCTATTTCCTCCGGTACTTGAATTTTGAAATTTCAGCTCTTCCTTACTGCGATTATTTCCGAAAAATCATAGCCATAGAATTTAGAAAAATATTAACATCATATCCACTAGGCTTGCCGAGATGATTCAAAACTTTCGAAGAAATATAGGGTTCATTCGGCGGAGTCAATGTTGTAACATAAGACATCTCTAGATTCTGATGTCGTCAGATGAGATGTTCAATAGCTAGATGACTGACATGCCGTGGTCATTCTGATACGGAATTTTGCCACCAGGCGGCGTTAGTGAGCATGAAACTATAGTTTTTCAAATATATCAGGATCCTGACCACTTGGAAAAAAGGCGTCTTCGGCAAATTTGTTCAGTAGCCCACGCGCGAACATTATTTGTGGGCAGAGATTCTTGATTTTGCCAGCAGGTAGCGCTAGTGAGCATTGAACTTTTGCTTTGCATATATCTCAGTAGTCTGACTACTTGTAAAGATGGTGTCTACGGCAAAGTTGTCAGTAGCTCAACAGCTAACAGTATTTGAGTCAAAAACTTTTGGATTTGGTCACCATGTGGCGTTAGTGAGCATGAATCTTTTGTTATGTGGATATCTCAGGAGCCTAAACACTTAGAAAGATTGCATCTTCCCAAAAGTTGTTCAGTAGCACAACGGCTAACTATCACTATACACTATCATGGGTCACCCACTATTAAAAGTCATTCCAATTTGCTTGTAGAATAGAGTGACTTACAACCGTGACAAGGTGCTCACATTTTGGCAGTGTACACTCTTTTTTTATCAAGGGTTCTTTATCGTTATGTGGCCTATTGAAAACTAAAGACAAATGCAAAGTCAGCACTTAACATTTGTTCACCTCAATGAAAAGCTTAGCTTTTTCACCAAAATAAGTGTTAGCCAAAATTCCCAAGAATTGTTGAAAAATCCGGGCGCACGTGCCAAAAGATAATGTTTTCATCTGTTGTTGCAATATTTCAACGAACGATCATCAAAAATTAAGACCATGGAGAGCAGAAAACAGTTGTGGCCACGATTGACCCACATTACCCCAGTGAGCAATCGCAGAAAAAGCTTTCCAGCCAGTTGCAGTTTCGGCCTGCTTTCCGAGCTGTGGCAGGTTTGGCCCGTCTACTCTGCTCGTGATAGTTGATAAATGCTCGCTGCCAACGTCAGAGCAGAAGAAAAATCGTTGCCAAAGTGCAGCTTTTTTCGCCGCTTTGAGTTTTACCCTAATGCTTCCGGAAGTTTTATCTTCTACCACGTCCAGTCAATTCCCGCTCTGAACGGAAGTGGCCACGTATAGGATGTGCCGCCGCTAGCGTGCTTTGTCCTCGCCGTAGTTGCCGTCGTCGTCGTGTTGGCTTGAGAGGATAACAGGAGGAATAGTTTATGGTGTGAATTGGGAACCCACGGCAGCTGCGGTGAAAGCGTTCATCAATTGTTAGTTGACAGTTTTACTCAGGGTTTTACTGGGAAAGCGAAGGCGATGCCTCTCAGCAATTTTCGAGACGAAAATACATCATCTTGATGAGTGAGAAAATGTGATGCTTTGGACAAACAACGTATAGCGACGACTGGTGATTTCTAAGAGATTGAACTTAAAGTAATTGTACAATCAAGTCTGCTACTGGACGCTGCCACCTCGTTTACGCCCATAGAAATTTCACAACAGTTCAAATGAGGTACATGCTGACTGTAATGAGGAATTTCCAATAGATGGTAGCGAATCAAACATTTGCTGGTAGTGATTATGAAAACTGTTTCATGCACACTAGCAATTAAGACTCCTAAATGTTCCAACATCATTGACATTTCGAAAGCGTCGGCCGTCCACCAGAACGAGGTCAATTTGGTTGCAGAGTTCACCATTTGGGTGGCCTCAGGTGTACTCACGGATATCCTCGCCAGCAAGCTAGGTGGTCTTTCCTCTTATTGCAGAACATTTTACTAAACATCACCATTGTCCTAAGTAACATAGTGAAGGATTTTTATATCAATGATGAGACGTCTTCACAGCTTTTTTTCAATTCAAGAGCCAAATTTCTTATTCGTTTAGGTTCATATGATGTCCTGAAATTCAAGGTACCGAGCTTTAGATCATAGTTTATCATCTGCGCTATTTATCCTGTTTTGGAGCGTCTTGCTGGGTAGTGTTTCGTGAAGCCCAAGCAGGACAGTTCGGTTTTGCGTCGTCCGATAGATTTGGCTCACGGTTTCGCGCATGTTTTCGTCGCCGGAGGTTTTTTTTCCTGTTTTGGAGCGTCTTGCTGGGTAGTGCTTCGTAAAGCCCAAGCAGGACAGTTTTTACATTCAGAAATGGAATAGTGAAAAGTGAAAAATGAAAAAGTGATTTGTTTGATTTGTGTCCTCAGTACTGTTGATTTTTGGCTGCCCTAAGTTCACCGAACCATCCGGAAGTGACAGGCAGCACATAAATTTAGAGAATCAATCCGGAGAGTTTGTTCCAGTATGATACTTTTTCTTTTGTGAGCCTTCCGGATCGTTTTTGTCCGCGTCGTGGAACTTCTGATCGTTTCTTGAACGGAAAATGTTATTTTCGGAGTTTGATGATTATGTTCAGATTGCGCATTCTGTCCGGGCGGGTGTTACGCAACTAACAATCGGTTGTGGATGCTTTTTAACCGTTCGATGACCCTGGAGGGATCGATTCTGCTTTTCGTATAATTTTGAGCAGAAAAACCGACTGTGTTATCCCAGGGTGTTTAGTTCGAACGCGCTACCTTTCGTTTTTCGATTATCTAAAAATACAGTACCACCCAGTACAGTTTTTCAATGGTATTGATGGGCGTGGCCGGGAATAGCGATATTCATGCTTTTAGTATTCTTGTTTATGATTTGAACAAGGTATACTCCCCTGCCTTGTTCTTGAAAGTAGTCAGGATGAGATTATTGAAAAGAAACATGAATGTTGCTAGTATCCAATCTACGAAGTATACCGTAACTACGCTAACGCTATAGTTTATCATCTGCGCTATTTATTCAAAAGGTGTTCTGCGATTGAGCATATCTCCTCCACAATATATATGAATTATAACGAATTTAATGCACTTAAGCAGAACATAACTCAATTTTCCTATCAAACCAAGCTGTATTTGTCTTTTGAATTTCTCTCTTCTTGCAATCAAAGAATCATTGTGCATGTACCTATATCTCACAGATCCAATCAAACGTCTATCCGCGCCAGTCAAACAAAACAGACGGCGGTGATTTTCGGCAGATGGAAAACGGCCAAAACCCAAACTGTGACTGACAATTTCGACGTTGCGTGATAGGGGCGATATGCCAAATTTCTCTTATCAGGAGCTGCTTTGCGGCTACCATTAGATGGCTTGTAGATCCATCGACACATGATGATGGCGGTACGATGATGGCAACGTCACTGCAAAACCGAATGGAGAATTTGCCATTATTGGGGCAGGCAGAAGTATGCTGCTGAGGTTGATTGAATTTTCCCCGGGCTGAAAAGCTACACTGTGAGAAACTCAGAACACAATACGGTAATCTTTTTGAAGTTGTTGCTGATGTTCAATATGTTCCGTATACGTTCAAATATTTCGAAAGCAAACTTCATTATGGGTATACCGTTAGAAGGCCAAATTTCTTCCACCAATAATAATCGAATCAATTTTTTCAACGTGCCACGTCAAAAGCCAATTTAGACGTCCGCATCACAGACAGAGGTGTGCGCCGAACGTAATTCGGGGGTTTCCACAATAACAATCACAGCCACAGCACCATATCATGAATGAAAGCCTCGGCAACTTCCTTCCCCACTTCCATAAGAAAGCCTTTACCATGTAGATGGCCCAAAGAAAAGCGTTTTGTGTGCTTGATTTTCCCCTGGAAATGATTTTGCTATCGCTTTCCACAGCAGAAGACGACCTCCAGACATTGGTCTCCACACCACCGGGCTCTATATTTCATGTCATGTCAAATACACATTTGTGCTCTGAATGTTCGCTTGGTGAGCCCGAATAGTCGTACAATAATTCGGATCAATACAAACAATTGAACAGGTCATTATCTTGTTACTGAGGTTTGCTCTTTCGACGTTGATCTGAGCTGTAAACCTAATATGGCGGCAATTATGCATAATTAACGACGCTTTACTGTCGAACAGCACGGAAGAAATAAATTGGGCATACTGTTTGGGTTATCCATAAGTACGAAGATATTTTTATTTTTAGAATCTGAACGACTGTTTATATTCATGAAGGAATATATCGATACAAAGTCATTGAGATATTATCTTAATGATCTACTGTTCCCTCATTCTTGTAATACAAGTAATAAATGTTCCATAGATGTATTACACTGCATACCTGCAAAACAACTAAATTTGGATCACAATCCAGTAATTAGGATCATCAGGTACCATAAATCCAGCTTCAGAGACACATTTTCCTTCATGTTCGATATTTGTGACGAACGCATTTTCAACATTAACTTATCTTAGACCTCTTCCACTGCGTACAGCCAGCGTATTCATGGTCTTCCACGAAGTCGCTTACTTCTACCTGGATCCGTGCTGAATATTGTATCCGCAATTATTTCTTCCGACATTCGCACTAAGTGACCAGCCCACTGAAGTCTGCCGTATTTTACACGTCTAATAATATTTGCATCTTTGTACACTTGATACAACTCGTGATTCATGCGTCTGCGCTTCACATCATTTTCGAGTTTCCCACCGAAGGCTTTCCGGTATGCCTCTTTCAACATTTACGCTTCGTGTCCATAGAGCTCCGGAAGAATCAATGTTTTATTCAGCGTGAATTTTGTTCTCGTTTGTAAGTTTCAAGACCTAAGCTGGTTGAATGTTGAGTGGCCGTAGACCGGGTATTCTACTCTTGCTTGATATAAAACTTCTGATCTTAACAAGATACAAACTTGTAATGAAATTTATTTAAACAATCAACTAATCTATGTTTGCTATGATTGATAGTCGCCAACACTCCTCCTCGACGGAAGAATCATAACTGCGGTCGACAGTACATTTAAGGTATAGCATTTATCCGAAAACTTGAACTTCGAGGAAGCATTTGAAATCCCCGAGCGATGTCACCATGAAAAAATCTTTCAATTTCTTGATGATGACCTCATATTCCCATTCGGTCTAACACACTATGACGAAATCATCGACGTAGACAGCAATATAGGCCAGCTTACCGTTGCTCCTCCTGACGATACAACTGTCGCTCTTCGATGACTTGAACCCCATTTACTTGAACGTATCATATAATCTGTGGTTCCATATACGAGCGGCCTGATTTAGCCTGTTCAATCCTTTTCGCATCCTTGGCGCACAACGTTTACCCCGTCGGTTGCACATCCGGGAGGAAGTCACTACCGTATCTTTCAGATCTCCGTTCATGTAAGCTGTCTTCATGCTGATGCTTGACTAAAAGATTGCGTTGGTTGGATTGCGACTGGCAACGGAGAAAATAACCCGAAACGTTAGTTGCATCAGCACAGGTGCAAAAACCTCATCGTATTCCACTTCATATTTCTGCGTAAAGCCTTGAGCGACTAGACGCGCCTTGTACCTGATGACCTTACCGCTTCCATCCGCCTTCTTTTTAAAAATCCAGCCGCATCCGATGGCTTTCTTGCCGGGTGGTACCGTGATCAGCTCCCACGTTTTCTATTCGTGCAGCGATCTTAGCTTGTCATGCATGGCTTGCTTCCACAAATTTAGCGTTGAGGGGGATCACCTTTGTTCATCCTGGTTGATCGCAATGGTGTAATGACAGCTTGTTGGTTGAGTGCCGGTTCCACTTCTGGTTGTGACAAATCTTCGTCTTGCGGTATGGCGTGGTCCTTGTCTATACCCGCTTCTTCATACAGGCTGATATCAGAATAATCTTCAAATCCATGAAAATCACCTTCGCTATCGATAATAACTAGCTCGTTACCAGCCGCGACTGCTGGTCCTTTTTCCTCTGCAGGAACCTTTTCGTTGTTATTTGACGGTGGCAGGAACCGAGCATCCTGGCTAATGGTCAACTGGTTCGTCTTCATAATGATGAACCGCCTCACTAGTTCCTCCATCGGTGTCCGGCCATTTTGCCGAACGCCGTTTGGACGAATGCCGTTTGGACGAATGCCGTTTGGCCGAACGCCATTTGGCCGAATGCCATTTGGCCGAACGGGTCGTTTGGCCGAATGCTGTTTGGCCGAATTATGAACAAAAAAATTCAAATTACAGTCTAACCTCCATGAGTCGATATTGAAGGGACCATCGACTCATGGAAATATCGAATCATGGAACAGATATTCTATGAAAAGCTGTTTGAGGGGACCATCACAGTAACCATGATTTTTTGAATTTAGTATGGTTCCATGAGTCGATATCGAGTAATGGAACATCGACTCATAGAGGGTTCACTGTACTACAACACTTATGTGTAAGATTCTTAGGTTTTACCCATAATTAATCAGCTAATTAATTGACTTTAATGATGTGATGGAACGTCATGTTTGTCACTTTATAAGTGCTCCAAGAGAATGATAAAATTGACCCGTTAATTTAGGACTAAGTTGTGAACTCCACTCCTTCCATCAAGACTCAAAGCTCATGGTTGTTTGATCTGGGGCTACAAACGGTATGATAGGGTTTTAGTATTTTAATTATTTTATTAGAAGTTTTTCCTTCTTTTAAGCATACGCTATTCTTTCGAGTTATACTGGTTTCGTTACTATTGGCAATAATTCAGCTTATATTTTAATTGGGAATTTTACCTTATTTAAATCATCGGCAGTTCTTTGCTGTTATACTAACACAAAAATTGTTTGCATCGCACTTGCTTAAATTTTCATAAGATATTTTTCCTTCTTTTGATCATAGGCTGTTCTTTCTGTTTTCCTCCAATATAAGGATTGCAACGTGTGAACAGAGCTCTGCACCGTTGCTTGCGTATAGCAGTTTCTCCGTTGTGAAAAGAAGGAGCCAAAATTTGCGGTTACTAGAATTATAAAATAATTTACTTAATACGATTCGAGGGATCGAAGCAATCCAGTCCTGCAGCAGGACTAATAAGTCGTGAACCGTTTTAGTTATTGCTGTTTGCGTTTGATGTGCAAATCTAGCTCGAATGCGTTCCAAATGCGGTAACACAAACTAATCAAAGGATACTTAGCAACCATGATCCATATCACCGCCAACCTAGCAAAGAAAAACGATTTTTGACTTCGCCTTCCTTGTTGAAAATCTTACCGCATTTGGTGTTCCCGCATTTGATATTTGTATTTCAAACGCACACAGCAATACTGTCAAAAGCTGACTACAAGCACAATGCTAAAACTTCTGCTGTCAGCTATTACCGCTAGCAGAAAAGTGAATATTTGCTTACATTTAGGATTTTCTTCTTTCAGCACTGACTGTTTGTTGAACTAACATCAAAGAGCCAATTATGTGTATATCAATGATGATTAACCTTCTTTAAAAATAAGTTGAATAAGTTCTTTGAAATACAGCTTCGGAATTCACTACAATAACATGCTAACTGTAATTCACTATTATTTCCTATTTCGGCCAAACGGCAATCGGCCAAATGGCATTCGGCTAAATGACCCTTTCGGCCAAATGGCGTTCGGCCAAACGGCATTCGGCCAAATGACCCGGAACCCCTCCATCGAGGGCTAAACTAAACTAACTCATCATAGTCGTCGCGGCCACTGCAAACCAGAAATAATCCTCCACCCAAAATTGCCGGATCAACATCGGAATTCGACCGTTCAATATAATTCCAGGAGAATTAGCATTTATCCTCCACCTAAACGAAACGATTAACGAAATAGATGAGCACTAGGGCGATTCATATTTAAAAAAAGTTTGAAATTTCATCTCTTATATCTTCCATACTATCCTTACCATAAACATAGTGTTCTGTGAAATTTTCATCTTTCTAAGTGGTGAATTAAAGGTAAGGACGATGTAGGTTTATATAAGTAGTATTCATAAAGGTATATTGAAAAATATTCCAACCACGTAAGTGCCGTAATGTTAGTACTAAATTATAGTCCCATAGTGATAACTCATTACTCAAACCTTAATGAAGGATGTTGCTGAAGAAAGAAATCTCTTTTAAGCTAATTATGTATCTGATTTTTGCAGATGCCCTCTCCGATGTAGTCTTTTGATATAGTTCCGAAGTTTTTTAAGTCATACGAGCAGTATATCTAGCAATCAACTGCAAAGCTTGACAAACATTAAGTGGCCTCAAACAAAAATGTGCCAGCGAACAAAATCCAGCTTAATCTCGGGATGAAAATCCAAACATTTGTCTCCGGTTTATATTAGCTAGAAAGTTTGATTTGCTCCCAGGATCCAATTCCCCGGACACAAGTTTGCACATTCCATCAGTTTGCTTACAAGATTAGAAAAATATGCAAATTCGACCCGAAGGCAAACCGATGAATCTCGAAGTTCAACCTCATCCATCACCGCAAAATCGGAGCAACTTTGTCTTTGCAGTAACGCACTGCAAAGGCGCATCCAAGAAGAAATGCAGACGAAATGACCATCTCTCCTTCGACTGGACTGGGAGAACCGCTCGCAGACAACTGGCCAGAAAGAATCCACCCCGGGAGGCAAGTTGAGCAAATTAATTTCCTGCTCGTTTCCCAACATTCCACAGAGTTGCTCAACTGTGGCAGTAGCGGTAGAAACGGCGCTGAACTATCCAACACTTGCCTTCAAACAGCTGCTACCAGACCAGAGTCGACTCCTCGGAGGTCCATTCCCAAGATAAAGGGAAAAACTTTGAAGCTCGCTGAGTTGTCACCGCTTGATATCGTTGTCGTCCTAGGCCAAGTAGCTCAACCCAAGTGGTCAGATAAAGTTCACTGAGCGGACCGACGACGACCGTTGATATCATGAAAATTCAACGGAACCCCAGTCCTCGCGCAGCCACTTTTCGTTTCCTGACACTTAGCCAGTCGAAATAAGAAAAATGGAAAATACCACATCAAAGAAATTTTTCTGAGAAGAGAGGAAAAACTGAAATTATGCATCATTGCTTGGTGTTCTTTGGCATCGATGTGGGTGAGATTTTTTTTCTACTCCTTCTGATTGGCACGCTTATTACAGTTACAAGATTCAATGAATGAATTATTACGTACATAGTAGACGTCATCAACACCACGACGTCATCATGTGCGCAAAACTTAAATTACTGCATTTTAGTGATGCCTTACTTTGGAAGGGAAGTAAAGCAATTGGTCCGAGATGATCTAAGATCAAATGAAACTCTTGAAGATGGAGATCTGTAAACTATTAATAATTAATTTGCAACACAGTGTAACATAACGTGACCTTACTACAATAATTCTCGATGCCACGATCGCATCCTGCAATCTCCTCAGATATAATTCATCACCCAGACAGATGTCCCATTTTCCCGAGGCTAATAAATGTATGCAAACCCACCACCTTCACCTTTTATCATCTTTTTTCCATAACTTTACCCGAGTCACGCCAAATTCCTAGCGAAAGGATGGAAATACGGCTCTGAAATTAAATTGTCCCTCTAATTGAGTCATCTCTTTTTTCACCATTGCAGTGCATACCTTTCATTTTCTGATTTTTCCCGACTCTTTATCGCCTCTACCTGCCGGGAAGAGAACTTCATTCGTATTCGTATGACAATTTTCCAGAAAGATAGAGTATCTCTCTAGGTGTGTGTGTGTGTGTGTGTCTCTGTGCGGTGATCTATTCGGGAAAGTTTTTTAATTCAATTTGTACTTGATTTATCGAATAAGTCACAGCGCTCTGAACATATCAGCACACCAGAAGCATCCGGCACTGCCACTGCTGGGAGGTAAATCTTTATGCAATTCTGATGCAGTGGTAGAGGAAAGGGGAGAAGGGGATAGTGTTCCTGCACGCTGCTGGTGGGACCCTGAGAGCGCAACAGCGTGAAAAGTTGTAACCTGATTTCGCGAGAGGACCCATACTCCCACCCCTTTCCTTAATGTAGGGGAAGTTGGGGTAATATATGTCCCCTAAGGGAAAACTCAATTTTAACTGCGAATTTCGTCGAAAACGTTGACCTTATTTAATTCATAGGGAAGTCACATAAAGAAGCTCGTGAATACTAATATAAGTCATTGGATTGTGCCAATTATATATAATAAATTATATATATATAATAAATTAAATAAAAATAAAAAAACATAGTCAACGATTTTCGAAACAGCAGAGGGTAACGTATTAGCCAATCCCAATTTTTTTTGTGAAGCCTAGCTGTTTTCCAAATTATCATATATGTAGCAGATATTATGCATGCCTCGTTTTAGTTTGGGGTTTTGTGACTTAATTTGCCCAAAATACCATTTATCTTGAAGATATTGCGGTTGCGCATTTCACCCCTAGTTCCCCTACAGCCGAGATGACACCTCTCCAGTTAACTCTTGCAAATAAATTCTTCTGCCGGGTTTCAATTGCATCCTTCGGATGGGGTTCCTGAAGGGGTTCTAGGAGGCGGTGCCACCGTCCGGAAATGGTTTGCGTGGCCATCTGAGTTGCTGAAAGCGAGAAATTAATTCAACGTATCCAGCGAGCTCGGTAACTACTCTTGAGATGGAATAATTGAATCAGGCGGACTAGCCCGGATATTGCAAGTGGATGGGTGAATGTTGGAGTTTGGATGTGCAATGTAGCTAAGTGATTCATCTTTTACAGTGCATAATTTGGATACAAATGTATTGTGAAGTGTTTTTCTAAATGATGGCAAATATCTAAAAAATCAATGTAAATTAAGGTTTAGGAATAAAAGGTCGAAAGACAAAACTTCCAAAGGTTAAAAAAATTGTAATACAAAAGGTAGAAGAGGAAAAACAGAACTGACAAAAGGTCGAAAATCTCTTTGACAGAAGGAAAACTTTTTACGAAGCAAAATAGTTATAAAATTGATTTCCTAAACGAAATTTTGACCCACTGGTAGAGCAAACTTTCGAATCTATTGTGAGGCAAAAATTCGCTAAAACACACATTTCAATGGTCGGAATACCTTCTATTAGTCATTTACTGATTTAAGATGTGATCTGTGGGGATTTGAATTCGAAACTTGTAACCTTCTAAGTTATTATCTTTAAAGGTCGCTCAACCTCAACAAATTTACTTCAATTTGTTGACTATTCATTAAATGCAATGGACAATGGAAACCACGTTGAAGCTCTTTATACGGACTTTAGCAAGGCATTTGATCGCATAGACATACCAATGCTACTTTTCAAACTACAAAAAAATGGAATCGAGCCAGGACTGCTGAAATGGCTTGAATCGTATTTAACTGGCCGTCAACAAATCATAAAATTCAAAGGAAAAAACTCAAAACCAATTCAAGTTACTTCGGGTGTCCCTCAAGGCTCTCATTTGGGACCTCTTCTATTTATTATGTACGTTAACGACATATCCTTCATTTTCAATAAACTCAAAGTTGTAACTTATGCCGAAGACATGAAGCTCTATCTGAAAATAAGAAATGAAGAAGACATCAATGTATTCCGCAATGAAATAGAAAAATTCTACATATGGTGCAAAAAAAGCCTATTAGAACTAAATGTAAAAAATGCAATCTAATATCATTTAGCAGAAAAAAACAACACCACACATTTCAATTGCATTAGGAAATCAAAATGTGGAAAAATGTGAAAGAGTAAGGGACTTAGGAGTAATCTTAGACTCTAAACTTTCTATCGTAGACCACTACAATACAATAATCCACAGGGCTAATAACATGCTAGGGTTCATAAAACGTTTCTGCTACAACTTCCATGACCCATACACAATTAAAACTCTATATATTGCATATGTAAGATCAATCATGGAATACTGCAGCATTGTATAGTCTTCTTTCTCAATCACACACGAAGAAAGATTACAAAAACAATTTCTACTATGTGCTCTTCGTAAATTAGGTTGGACATTATTCCCACTTCCACCCTATAAAGCACGCTGCATGCTTATTGACATACAAACTTTGAAAGAGCGGCGTGAAATCGCAAGGGTTTCATTTGTTAATGATATAGTTTCGCAACGTATTGATTCTACAAAAATCTTATCAAAATTAAATTTCTATATTCCTTCTAGGCAATTACGAAATCGTAGCTTATTACTGACAAATCATCATCGAACAAATTATGCCAAAAATGGGCCTCTAAATCAAATGATGGCTATTTACAATCAACATTGCGAAACTATTGACTTTACCATGTCTCGGCAAAATCTAAATCATACTTCAAATCCATTAGAAATCGCATAAAATAAAACAAAATGAACCTTACATTACTAACACTACTACTATTTTTTTCAATATTTTTTATAAATTTCGTAATGTATACTAGCATTAAGAAATAAAACAAAAATATGTATATGTAACATGTACTAGTCTACGTCGGTTGACGAAATAAATAAATAAATAAATATTAGGTCACCAAGTAGCTCAGTAGCTTAGTTGGTAAAGCTCTCGTCTAGCATACAAGAGTCCTGGGTTCGAATCCCTGCACAGCCCGTGGATTTTTTTTTTTCATAATTTCACCCATAGATGGATACATTACTAAGCGTAATGAGTTGATTAATTTAAAAACCATGCGGATTGTATTACCGAACACTTACCGATTGGATTACAGAAAGCGTCAATTTATTTATATCAAGTCTTGCGAGCTCATGTGGATTATCTAGAAAGTTGAACAATTCGATGGCCACTGGAAGTTGTGAATGTTTCCAAAGTTTCATTTGACCAATTGGTACCGCTGAACTGAAGAAATTTGCCGAAGACATCAATACTCTATCTTGCCTAGCTATAAATTGACAAGCAAAATTGCTCCGCGTGTACTCAGTACACGATGCGACCGCTCGTGTGACGGGCCCGGTAAAAAAAAAGTTACACGAGCGGTCGCACTGGTGTACTGACTACACGCGTAAAAACTTAAGTTAAAAACACGATGTTTTCAAATACTTTTCGTTGATTTTTTTCGAAAAATTTCTCCTGTACAAGCAAAAAAAGAGTAGATCTTGGAATAAGACCAACACCTTGGTCAATTTGAAGAGATTTTCAACGTGTTATTCGGCATTTCGCAAAGTGTGTGTACTCAGTATACTTGGGCGACCGGCGGTGGGTAAAAAATTGGATATAGGTTTCTGAAAAGCTCGATATGTCACATGTTATGGTTGCATCAAATGAATGAATTGACCACTTCTCCGGGAATCCCGGAACCTGTTACGGAACCATTAGGTAGTAGAGATGATCGAGTTTCACTTTTGCCAATCCCGAATCCGACCCATACCCGACTTATTTAAGTTCTTCAAACCCGGACCAGACCCGAAACCTGATTTTTAGTATTGTTTTTTTTTAAGATAAAACCCGAATAAATTCCGAGTTTTAAAAAATTCTGAATTCATCGTTTCTGATGCATAGAGAAGCTTTCAGAATGTTACACTTTTCACAATTCTCACCAAACCCGACTAACCCCGACATTTTCAATCCCAAACCCGACCCGTAACCGATAATTTTAGAGCCTTAAAACCCAAACTCGACCCGAACGCGACTTAGATAACCAGGCTTTGGAAAATTTAACGATCATTGACACACGAGCTATAATTTCAGCCCATTTATTCACCTGCATTCACACAACACGCATGACACTTAACGTTCGTGGAAGGTAACGAGCCAAGAACGACAACAAGACAGACACACACCACCCACTGTTTCGCCCCGATCACTGTGTGTCAACACTTGTAACATTCGTTGACCCATACTCATTCTGATCAAGAAACAGAGGCGAATATTTTTTATTTACTGTGCTATGTTTGCAACCAAATGGTGTTCAATGGTCCAATAGATTATACTTAGATTGTTAAAGGCTGCATTACCAGAAAATTTGAAAGTTATTACCAATTTTATGCAAAACATAAATCACCCGAATACATCGATATGTTGCAGTCTGTGAGAGTTGCTGCTCTCGAACGCTCTCGTGCCACGTACCAATCGAGAGAGTGAATGTTCACATTCATAGGGCTCTCCGAATGCGATGTGCCACGAACTGTTATGGTTCGCGAACTTTAACACTCTCCGAATATGGCTCGATCGGCTTATTCTGATCGAAATCGAAACACTGTAGATAACAGAAAATATATTTGATGAATTCTCTATGACATTCTGAAAATTTTGATGTGTCACACGGCTAAGTTCTATCAAATGCTTGAATTGGTCACTTCTCCGGGAATCCCAGAACCTGTTACGGAACCATTAGGTGGCCAACGTTGCCTTAGATAACTGAAGGCTTCTCTAATGAATTCTGTATGAAATTCTGAAAATTTTGATAGGTCACATAATATGGTTCTATCAAATGGATTAAATGGCCACTTTACCAGTACCTCCCAGGGAACCCGAGAATCTGCCATGGGAACCCATATAAGCAATGTTTCCATACTCAGTTAACGTCTTGGATCAATTTGTTATGAAATTCTGCAAATTTCAATGTGCCACACGGCAGGGTTCCACCGAAAACATAAATTGGCCACTACTCCGGATGCTCTGGGAACCGTTTAATTGCCTCCAGGATTGATCCCTTTTTCCACTTGGTAAAATAGTGCCCTCATTGTATTTATCCAACTTGGCGAGCCTCGTTGGATAAATGTATAACTCGTGCTGAAAAAAATCATCATTTTGCAACTTGTTGCATAAATAACTATAATATGTCCAAGTTTTTTAAAATTACTTTCCTTTCGCTCTTTATGACTTTTATTAACGATTTTCAAAACTTAAAAAATACTTATTGTGGCCACTACCTACCCTTATTGGGAAGACCCCTTTTACTAAACATGCCGAAAACTCTACATGGAATAAATAGGAACACATCCGTTTTGTATAAAATGTTGAAATTTTGCAATGGGGGAAGGAGTAGTGGGGGTACCCCTTGATACTCATGTTTTACAAATTTAGATTATACCTTGCTAATATCAAATGAAAAAGCGCTATAAAACTAAAACATAGGAACCAAGAAACATATTTTTTGATGTTTGTTCTGTTAGAGTGAACTGAGTGCTTTATATTTTAAAATAAAACCAAATTATATCGATAATTTATGTTGATTCATTTGTATATTTAATCTCGAGTTACTTATCGCATGTGAGCGACGAAACATTTAAATAAATCGTAAGCGTTCAACTAGAACATGATAAGACTTCAAAGTGAAACATCTCGGAATAAAGTTTTTTGGCACTTGATGCGGTTTAAAAGAACCCCGACCAATAGTGGGACCACTGTATTAAAATTTAGTTCTCGATAGATTTACCTTTACGAAAAAGTTGGATTATATATTCCTCGTGATGAACATTTTCTTCAAGTCTTTATTTAATTTTTCAATTCATATATTTTTTAACATACGAATTTTATTTCCAAAGTCAAATACCGGGTTTTCGCAAAGTTGTTCAGCACTACCAAAGCTATCTATATTTGATGACATACGGAGTTTTGCTATCATACGGCACTATTGAGCATACAAATTTTGTTTTGGGGATATTTCTGGAGCCTGACTTGAATAAAAAGATGGAGTCTTCGGCTAAGTTGTTCAGGGTTTATTTATTTCACGTCGTTAATTATAAGTAGACCGTGTAGTTACAATTGGTGCTAATAATTACACACTTGCATAATTAAAAAAAAATATATTCAGGTTCTATTAAGAATAGCGAATTCGCATAAACAAAAAAAGTAGTTTTCTTCTGAATTGACAACATAGCTAGTACTATTGAAAATCGTTATTTTGCTGTTTTTTTATAGGTTGTCCTATCGGACTAAAACTGCTTTTCAAATTTTGACCAATACTTCATTCTTAATAGAGCTTTAACTAGCGTTTATAAATGTTTATATTTCGCATGGAATGAAAATATTTATTATGGGATTAATTACGTAAGGAGATATGGAAGAAGGGAGGTTTGATTTTTCTTAGGCGTCATACATTTTTTTTTCATTTTCATGCAAAACTCTTAAAAATGTCTTATGTAATTAATAGACGACACATTGGATTACACCAAAGGGATAAAAATCCACGACCCTTAGCACGTTTACGTTACTTATGATAGATAGTACAAGACATCCTAGCTATACCGATAGGCAGAACAAAAAATCAGATTTGTTAATCCTTCCAAACTTTATTGCTACAATTTATACTCTAACTATAATTGGAACATCTACTCTATTTGTAATGTAATGTTCTTTCAGTTAAAAACTTGCATACCATGTGTTAAAATTTGTTTTTATTTTTTCTATTCTATTTTCAGGTAAGCTCCTAGCAGACATATTCTGGGATATGTAAGTATATGTGATTAAGCAAAATTAATTAGACATCCCTCACATTCGCGTGGCAGACAAGTATGTCCTTCGCCGGAATTATACCCAAACTCCTAAACGACAAAACCATACGTTGAACTGTTTCTCATCACCGACTGAGCCGAGGGCCAAATTGGTGCCGCCTTCCGTCCCAAATATTGACTCACCCAAGATAACAACCACCCAAGATATTTACCGCACCGGTACATCCATTACGTCTTCGGGAGGTTTATTGACTTAACAACTTTTTGATGGGGTCCCGCCAAAAACGAGACGTCTAACGACCCGGGCCGTCATCATCCTCGCCGTGCAAGTCAATTTATTAATCCGACACCGGAAAGTTTCAGCACGTTTCCCCATCGAACGGGACCGACTTTGCCGTGGGTTGTCCTCAGGGATGTAAACACTTTCAATTTCTGTCGATGGCGTGCAGGCTGTGTGTCGTCACATCTGTAGAATTCGTAAAAAAAAACAACGTTGAAAATGCAAGGAGAGGATGATTCCTCCGAGGACGTCGGCACATCACTTTGATGGACTTTGATGGGCAAAAGTTCGGCACATTTGGACTTTGTACAGTTAAACTTTGTTTTACGAAGTCTTGATTTGACTCGATTCAATTTACTTACCTTTTTTCACCAACTTCGTAGATTGAGAACTTCCTGGAGTATTGCCTTTAAGATTTTCATACGTTATAAGTGACATAGTGAAATTATTGATTCAGTTCGTGCTCTTTTACTACATTACCTCGTTTTACGAACTGATTCGATTTACAAACCAATCCAATTTAAGAACCCCTGGATCGTAAACTGAGGTTCCACTGTACCTTCCTCCAAACACAGTGAAATGGCACAAATAATGTGGCAATAATGCTGTTTCTCGATCAACTTCAGACAGTCTAAGACGTGGCAAATTGATGGATTGATGAACTTATGGCATCAGTTGAGTGGAATGGATCCCGGATTGCCAACGGCAATAGGAAAATATTTTGAACATTCCACCGCAAAACAGAGTTCAATGTGCCACCATCATAGACCGTTTGAAACGATTGATCTGTGGTTTGGCACCGCAAACGAACAAACAAGCCCAATTAAGTAGCTATTGGCATCCTGCCTCTCGGTGGCACACATTCCACTTTGGGAAAGGAGAGCGTTTTCCAACGTATTGAAAATTAACAGAATTAGCGCTCAATTTAGCACAAGAGCGCAAACTTTGTTTCAATCGTACGCCACAACTGGCAACCTCTGCTGGGGAAGATGTAATCATTCTCGCCTCCTCAATTACACTCTCTCGTCGTGAGGGCTTCTACGTGTGGATCGAAGGAATGTGTAGGTGATGTTCGGAAAATCCAGGGGCGTCGGTTCGTCGGAAATGTGGAGTACATTGCAGTGTCGTGAATGAAATAAAATGTGTTTAATGATACGTATTTTTGTCTTCAGTTAATCCAGTGTACGACGATACTCGCCAAAACTAGAACTAGGAACAATAATGGCATTTGACTTAACTTTATGTAGAAGTCTTCTTACTAAAATACAGTGCTCTTTCGATTCTGGCAACACGTCCGTAGGTTTCTTGGGAGCTGTTCCCATTGTCCTCTGTACTGACAAAGCCATCACCGTCCTAACCCATTGCAGCAGTGTACCTTGTGTGTCATTCTGGTGTTCATCGCAGTGCTGCTTCTATCTTTCAATCACCTTGCGTCTGTTCGTCAAGATGCTCCCATGCTTTTCCTTAACCGTCGTTGCGGAATGTGTCGAACTTCTGGTAAAAATGTCCGTGTTTTTTTATAACAATACAGAAACCCCATGTGTTGTCTCCTTTGGCATTCTGTCTCTTTCAGATGGCGTTTATTGTTCCAGGCAGGCCTGTTGTTCCGCTTCAGTCTATATTGTTCCACGTTTTGACGTATACCACGCTGCAGCTTTGCGGCCCGTGCTGCTTTCTTCTCCTTCAATACCTTATGCACCCCACAGACGCTCAAACAGTTTGACCAACATTGACTCCGCACGCTATGTGTGAACCAGCGAATTATAAAAATTGGATGTACATCGGATTTTTTCTCGTTAGGGATTAGTATTTGATCTATGTTTCCATAATCAGAAGGATTCAAAATAGGTATTCTATCGGTGAAATTTTGATTTTTTCCACTTTTCAGCTATTTTTCATACTAAAATCTGGAAATCCCGTTTTGTGACCCAAATTCGCTCATACAAAATGTATGGAAAAAATTTCACCGATAGAATATTTTAAAACTTTCCGATTATGAAAATATGAACCGAATCATGATCTTTAGCTAGAAAAAATCCGATGTACATTCGATTTTCATAGTCAGCTGGTTCAGACATAACTTGCTCCGCCCCCAGGTTGATGCTCATGTTGGTGATATATTTGATCGAGTGTGATGCTGCTTGACGAACCAATCTGACAGTTTGTGAAATCGATTTGATGATTAGCGAATCTGATCGTACAATTTGTAGGGATGTTGCACGAACATCGACGTCAATATGTCAAATGGCAGCTTCTACGTCCCTTGAAACGCAAATGCAGATGGGTGGCAATTCAAAATGCGTAAATTTACGCAGCGTCGATGCCATAGTGATCTATCAAATATGCGCTTTTGAGTTGTTTCTATTTTCATCATTATTCATTCAGGGGTTCTTATAGGGAGTACTTTTAGCGCTTTCATTAGAGTTCTTTTGGGCCTTCATAAGGAGATCCTTCAAAGATTCCATGCATGAAGAGTTCCTTCTGAGATTTCACCTGGAATTCCTCAAGAGATACATTCAGGAGTTCTTCTAGAGATTATATCAGGAGTTCCTCCAGGAATTCCATCGATACTTCGTCTAGGAACATCGTAAGGAGTTCTTCTAGGAGCTCTTACTGGAGTTCAAGCAGGAATATTATCAGGAAATTTCATCAGAGTCCCCCCAACAATTCCATCAGGAGTTCCTTCAAGAATATCTTTCGGAATTCCTTCAAGCATTCCATTAGAAGTTCCCTAAGGGATTCTATCAGGAGTACCTTAAGGATTTCCATCAAAGTTCTTCTGAGGATTTCATCATCAGTTCCTCCAGAGATTCCATCAAGAGTCCCCTCAGAGATTCCACCTAGCATTCCTCTAGAGAGGAATCAGGAGTTCCATCAGATATTATACCAGGAGTTCTCCGAAGAATTCCATAAGGATTTCTTCCATGGACAAGGATAAGGAGTTCCTCCAGGGATTATATCAGGAGTTCCATCAGGAATTCCTCCAGGGATTTCAGCAGGAGTTTCTTAAGGGATTCCATCAGGGATTCCTTCAGGGATTTCATCAGGAGTTCTTGCTTGCTGGTGGTGACCAATGGAATAAATTTTCAACACGGAGCGCTGTTCGGTTCTCAAGTTTTGTGCTCTTGAAAATTTGAGGTGTGGGCTTCGTTCTATGATCACCTAGGAATGGCTACAATGATTCTATCAGGAGTTCCTCCGGATTCCATCAGGAGTTTCTCCAGAGATTCCTTCAGGAACTCTTTCAGGAATCATAATCAATTTCTTCAGAAATTTCATCAGGAGTTCCTATAGAGATAATATCAGAAGTTTCTTCAGAGATTTAACCTGAAACTCCTCTAGGGATTACATCAGAAGTTCTTCTAGGAATAACATCATGAGTTCTTCTAGGGATTTTATGAAGAGTTCCTTCAGGTATTTCATTAGCATTTTCTTTAGATATTCCACCTGGAATACCTCCAGGAATTCTTTTAAAAGTTTCTGTAGGGATTTCATCAGGAGTTTCTAAGTGTTTCAATTAAAAATTCCTGCAAGGATAACAACAGGAGTTCTTGTTGGGATTTCATCAGAAGTTTCCAAAGGATTCCATCAAGAGTTCCTTCGGAGATTGCACCTGGAATGTTTCTAGAGCACATGTTTGCAAAAAATTTCCGGGTGCACGAGCCACCTTGGCGTTAAGCATCTTCCTCGCGAACCACTAGGAGGAAATCAATACTAAATTTAAATAGCGATTTAATTTGCTCTACGTGCATAAATAGTGCTATTATAGAGATTACAGTCCCTACAATAAAAGATAAGCTCAAAAAGACGAATTAGCGGGTAAGTGATTACTTGGGTAGATTATTTCTCAGATAATCTGTGAATTTAAACCGTACTCCCAATAGTTGATCATTTTGTTAGCAAACATCGAATGATGCGTAAAATTGTTGAACAAAATTATGAAAAAAAAAAAACTAAAAAATGGTAACACCAGGGAATGAACTCTCGCCATTTTGATCAGAAAGCAGACATGTTACCCCTGCGCCAGCTTTCAATCCATGAGGGAGGTCTGAAAAAAAAAATGTTGGTATTAAGAAGCATGCCAGAGCGACTCAAACTGTTCAACAAAAGATTGGGTAAAATATTGCTTTCACCGTACTCTTCGACAGTATTTTACAAATTACATTATTATTATAAAATACATACAAACAAATCTACAGTTTATATATATATTTTTTGTCTTTATTAGAGTGTTTTTTTAACTGACGCTAGTTCAACACTTTTTTCAACTCTACAGTTTTATATGTAAAATACTGAATTTTCTCACTGAAATAATTGTTTTTATGTCTATCCTAAAGTTTTCCGAATTTTTCAAATTTGAATGTCATAAAGGATATATCTGACATCATCATTTATTTAAAAAAAGAAAAAAATAATTTTGAGAATTTGAGAAAGTTGTATATTATATTAACTTATACCGTGATTAAATAATTAATCACGGTAAAACTTCATATATTCTTTTTTTTTCATCTGGCGAAAGATGCAATTTCAGCTTCAAATTTTATTAAGCAGAAGTGTGGCTGTTAGTGGCAACTTACCTATTGCCTAATCAATTATTTAATCAGTTTGTTAAATTTAATGAAGGAGAGAGTAATGAACAATCTAAAAAAATCTGTTGCTGAAAATCGAAGAAACAATAAAAAATCTGGAGGACATATGAAATTTGATATATTTTTTTGCGACCCACAGGAATTCAGCTCACGACCCCCCAGGGGGTTGCGACCCACAGTTTGGAAAAACTATGTTCTAGGAGATTATATCAGGGGTCCTTCAAGGAATTTCCATCAGGATTCCATCAGAGATTCCATTAGAAGTTCTTCTAGGGAATTGCATCAGAAGATCTTCTATGGGCAGCGGTTTTTCATATCGTGCTCCGCGGAGCACTTGGTGTTCCGTGAAGTCTTGACAGGTGCATTCCGCGACAGTTTCGAAAATTTGTTCCAATGCTTTGAAATATCTCAAACTTTTTGCTTTAAAAATACCGCTTTTAATTATACCAAAACCAAGCCATATCTACAATTTTCAATAGTTCAAATTCGGAGAAACAAAACAACCGATTGAACTGAAAGATTGCTCTGTCATCCGTTCAGGCACATGGCCTAATAATTGAATTAGTAATTGAAAGGAGAAAAATACTATGTAGAAAGTTGTAGTTGTAAAATTGGATTTTTTAAAATTTAGTATTGAAAACAATCCTTCAAGTAGAAGAAATCCCAATTTCCCTCGACTGAATATGTTTGAATCTTGCAGGGTTTGAATGTTTTGTCGAGATTCCTTTTCGGAAAAAATCTGAGGTACATGCAACTTTAATTACAACTCGAATATTGACACCCGTGAAACAATATTTCAAGAGTTTATCGAAATTATGAAACATTTCCGTGAATATTGATCTTGTAGTTATCCCATTCAAACACATTTATAAATTGTTTGAATCAAAAACAACATATAGTTTTTAAACTAACCAATAATGCCGTTTCCCAAGCCACAATATATATGACGAGAAACTAAATAATAGTTGCTTTTAGATGTATAGTTGTCAAAATTTAGGCCTGAATTAAAAAAAGCTACCCTCAATCAAACAAAATATATACTTACTTACTTATTTGGCTTTACATCAATCATCAATTATAAAGCCTCGCCAACAATATTTCGCCAATTCCCTCGGTTCATGGCCGCTTCTCTCCAGGTCCTGGTGTACCTGGTCAATCCACCTAGCTCGCTGCGCCCCACGCCTTCTTGTTCCGACCGGATTCGTGGCGAACACTATCTTTACAGGGTTGTTGTCCGGCATTCTTGCAACATGCCCTGCCCAGCGTATCCTTCCAGCTTTAGCTACCTTCACGATACTGGATTCGCCGTAGAGTTGAGCGAGCTCGTGGTTCATCCTTCGCCGCCACACGCCGTTCTCCTGCACGCCGCCGAAGATCGTCCTTAGCACTCGGCGTTCGAAAACCCCAAGAGCTTGCAAGTCCTCCTCGAGCATAGTCCACGTCTCATGCCCATAGAGGACTACCGGCCTTATGAGCGTTTTGTACATCGTGCATTTGGTGCGGGGGTGAATCTTTCTTGACCGCAGTTTCTTCTGGAGCCCATAGTAGGCACGACTTCCGCTGATGATGCGCCTTCGTATTTCCCGACTAACATTGTTGTCAGCCGTCAACAAGGATCCGAGGTAGACGAACTCGTCCACCACCTCGAAGGTATCCCCGTCTATCGTAACACTGCTTCCTAGGCGGGCCCTGTCGCGCTCAGTTCCGCCAACCAGCATGTACTTTGTTTTCGACGCATTCACCATTAGCCCGACTCTTGTTGCTTCGCGTTTCAGGCGGGTGAACAAATCTGCCACCGTTTCAAATTTTCTCCCAATAATATCCATGTCGTCCGCGAAGCAAACAAATTGTCCGGATCTCGTGAAAATCGTGCCTCGACTGTTAAGTCCGGCTCTCCGCATGACACCTTCAAGCGCAATATTGAACAACAGGCACGAAAGTCCGTCGCCCTGTCGTAGTCCCCGCCGAGACTCGAACGAACTGGAGTGTTCGCCCGAGATCTTCACGCAGTTTTGTACACCGTCCATCGTTGCTCTGATCAATCTTGTGAGCTGTTCTCGTCCATGATTTTCCATAGCTCTATGCGGTCGATACTATCGTATACCGCCTTGAAATCGATGAACAAATGGTGCGTAGGGACCTGGTACTCACGGCATTTCTGGAGGATTTGCCGCACGGAAAAGATCTGGTCCGTTGTCGAGCGGCCGTCGATGAAACCTGCTTGATAACTTCCCACGAACTCGTTTGCTATAGGTGATAGACGACGGAAGAGAATCTGGGATAGCACTTTATAGGCGGCGTTTAGGATGGTGATTGCACGATAATTTTCACACTCCAGTTGTCGCCCTTTTTGTAGATAGGGCATATAACGCCTTGCTTCCACTCCTCCGGTAGCTGTTCCGTTTCCCAGATTCTGACTATCAGCCGATGCAGACAAGC
>NW_018736664.1:0-1500 GCF_002204515.2 Aedes aegypti
ACCTTCGATGAATTTTTTGCATTGACCCGTCAGGAGACCTTGATCAGCTGGCAACAGAAATGGAGAGACGGAGAAATGGGTAGATGGCTGCACTCCATATTTCCACAGGTGTCGAAAAATCCATGGTTTAAGGGATTGGACATGAGTCGTGATTTCATTCGTGTTATGTGTCGGCTTATGTCCAATCACTATTCGTTAAACGCGCATACCTACCGTATTGGGCTCTCGGAAAGCAATCTCTGTGTTTGCGGCGAGGCTTACCAGGATATTGAACATGTCGTATGGGGATGCGATGAGCACCGTGGCATCAGATCCGAACTGACTGAAACACTCCGGGTCCGAGGAAAACAACAGAAACCTGTTAGGGAAGTGTTGGCGAGCCTTGATTTAGAATACATGAATGCGATCTATATGTTTTTGAAACGTATTGATGTCAGAGTTTGATTGTCGTTCGTCCCCTGTCTATCGTTTTCCCGTTCAAATTGTCCTCGTCTTGTCGCTGTCTCCCCCGTTTAATACGTTTTTTTAGTTTCGTTACAGTTCTGGACAACCTGTCCCATCAAATCTTATCAAGCTAGTAGTCTAAGTAGTTTAAGTATCACTATAAAAGTACAACAGAAACCCTAAGAAATCCTTTCCTTTCCTATTGTTCAAATGTAATCCCTAACCTCGAATCAACCGCGAGTACTTCGGTTACCCAAACTAACATAGTTTTAAAGTAATTACAAAATATAATATGTAAAAAAAATAAATGTAAAAGATTAAATGATTTCGGCTCTGTTATGCCCTATGGCGCCCGAGCCTACCAAATAAACGAGATAAGTAAAAAAAAAAAAATTCTGTTTGTTCGGTTCAAATCCGTTTGCCTTTGGGATTGGGGCACGAAAAAGTAGCGAGGATTTTGAGCTGTTTACCGCAGACTTTGGTCAAGCCGAAAGTTGGACGAGCTGAGCTCCCACTATTTGAGAGAGGGGAGAAAAGTGCAAATGTCGCAAAGAACGACAAGCAAATATTTTACAGAGTGCTTGCCCGTTTGACCGGACTCGCACAAGGAGTGTAATTTCAAGCAGAGAAAAGATTAGAAAAGGTACGAGTTGGGATTAATTGATGCAAAGGATTATAGGTGACGATTAAAAAGCGACAACTGTGGTTAGCTGCCAACATAAAAGGCTAAACCATCTGGTAAAATAATGTGTAAAGCGATTATTCCTGTGCGGTTTTGTGGATGAGCGGTTTCATTTCTCTGTCGTTTGTATTTATTTGTCTCTCGATACATTGGCTTGCTATTTTTTTCCCCAACAAATCATGGGCCACAATGTCAAACACAATGGTGAACCTTGAAAATTATAATCACTTTTGCAGTTGAATCGCATTTTTCTTATGTTTTTTTTCAATATTTAGACACCTGAAGGGATCAAATATAGAATAAATGATCAACTTGGATTTTCTCCAGTCTAAGTAATCATTATAAAAAAGAGATCCCTGTCTAGTACTCTTTGG
>NW_018736665.1:0-28163 GCF_002204515.2 Aedes aegypti
TTGCAACTCGAAGGGTTGTTATTAGGAGATCTGGCGTGCAGAGAAATGGTACTATTATCACTAGGTCGCCATGCTCCTTGGCTTTGCGGAGGAAATAGACCTAATTGGAATCGATCGCGGGTCAGTGGTAGAGGCCTTCGTACCTCTGAAGAGGGAGACAGCGCGGATAGGCCTTACCATTTATTCTACCAAAACGAAGACAATGCATTGTCTTGAATGATTGCAGGTGGAGATAGAGTTAGGCTTGGTGGTGTAGGTGCTGAGGTAGTGTTTGATGGGGATGTGTTTGAAGTTGTTGAAGAATTTGTTTACCTTGGAGTGGAACAGTTGTGACATGTGACAACGACGTTTCCCGCGAAATGAAAAGACGTATTGCGGCTGCGAATATGGTCTTTTACGAACGATGGTACCAGCTTAGGTTCCGCAGCTAGCAAACGGAAACAAAATTCGCCCTGTATAAATATTGATTCTTCCGGTGGCTTTCTACAGTCACAAAGCGTGGTCGTTGAATTAGGCAGACCGGAAAGCTTTTGGTGTTTTCGAGCGTAAAGTGCTGCGCACAATACTCGGTGGGAAAGTCGATATTGGTGTGTAGCGCAGACGCATGAATCGCGAGTTGTATCAAGTGTACAAAGATGCGAATATTATCAAGCGTGTAAAATACGGCAGACTTCAGTGGGCTGGTCACATAGTGTGAATGTCTGAAGAAAGATTTGCGAAAATGGCGGCAATGGCGTGACGCTACGCTGTAGCCATCAAGGTATCAATGTAGGTACTAACATACATCCTAAGTGTATAAGTGTTGGTGATCTTGTATTTGTAGGCAACGATGGCGCCTGCTACGTCGGCATACCAACGATGGGAAGGGGAAGGAATTGATGTTGAGTTTATACTGGTCCTGTATAGACCGTGGAGTCCGAATGCTACTGAAATTCTGGGAATAATTAATACATGTTTCCTGAAAAACTATAACAGTTGAAAATAAATAAATACCACACAATGAAATTTCAATATGTTTTGCTGAGCAAAATTTTATCAAAAAATTTACCTGTTTTAAGTTATTGCAGTTTTAAATTTGATTATCTTAAGCCCGGTGGGCAAAAGCACACTGACTGAAACACAAAATATCGATATTTTTATGACAGGCATTTTCCGTTGTGAGTAACATTCGATACCGGCGCCTGCCACGTTAAAATCTGGAATGACTCAAGCTACCCGAATGCCAAGAGATGGAGCAGCTGTATCGTTCTCAAGAAAGGAGTAAGTTCTAAGAAACTCAATGCATCCCACAAAGGCTTTGTGCCGCGAGCCCAAATTTGCCGGGATTTAATGGACGAACGTTAGGTGATTGAAAGATGCAAGTAACACTACGATGAACACCTGAATGGTGCAGAGGCGGAAGACCAAGGCAGCAGGAGAAATGGCTTCATCAGTACAGGGTGATTACTATTTCCTGTCAATAAAATAAGTAATCATAGAAAAAAGATGGTTGTATGAATTTTAATTACCAGTGCGTATCTAGTTTTGGACGTCTTTAAGATTTGTCTTCACTGTACACAGATAACATATTTATTTTTTAACCTTAATTTTCAACCACATGCGTTGTTTCAGAAGCATTACAGTTAACACGCACGTTATTCAGAAGCATATATTTTAACCAAAATAAACATATTTTTTCGCTAAAATTTTCCATAATCAGTCTTATGCTATTCCCTAGTAAGTCTGAAAGATTGTGGTAACGTATTGTTTCAATCAGGCAAAATTTTCAGCGGAGTTAAGTCAAAAATACATATCTGTGGAAAACGTGCCTGCCAGGTGTAATGCCTTTTAAACAACACATATGACTAAAAAACTAAGGTAAATGAAAAAAGATTTAATCTTTACTTTGTTAAAACAAACTTTATAGATGACAAAACAGGATGTACACTGGAAATTAAAAATTCATACATACATCTTTTATCTACGATCAAGTAATTAGTAATCACCCTGTACTGCGGATGAGGGAAACGTGCCAACTCCCACATTAAGTGAAGCTACTATCAAACAGCTCAAGAACAGCAAAACAGCTGGGGAAGGATGGTATTGGAGCGGGCCCGAACAGGTTGGCTACTTGTCTGCACCGATTTATAGCCAGCATCTGGGATACAGAACAGCTATCGAGAAGTGGGATGGAGGGGCTAATATACAAAAGGGGTGACAATTTAGAATGTGAGAACTATCGAGCAATCACCATTCTCGACAAAGCCTATAAAGTGCTTTCCCAGATCATCTTCCGGCAGTTTATCGCCGCTAACAAGCAGTGGAAAGTTTTTTTTTGGACGCGCGATCAGCGACATACCGAATCTTTATGTTACGGAAGATTCTCCAAAATTGTCGCGAATGTCAAGTTCCTACGCACCACCTATTCATCGATTACAAAGCGGCCTAGGATACCAAACGAAAAGTGGAAGTGTGGGGTGATCGAAAAACTGGAGGCTAGCAGCCATGGACTGAGTTTGTTGGAGTAACATTGTGGCGCAGGTCATGTCTTGAATGACGTAGCGCCATCATAAGTAAGTACACTCGGGCAAATGGACTATCGATAAACATAAGAACCCCTTATGAAAATTCGCCATAAGAAATCGGGTTGAAATTCATAAATTTACCTTAATAATTTTTGCGGTAACCTGGAATCAAACTAAAAACCTTGCGATTGATAGGCTAGTGCATACATTACGCGCC
Organism: Aedes aegypti; assembly: GCF_002204515.2. Taxonomy (NCBI): domain Eukaryota; kingdom Metazoa; phylum Arthropoda; class Insecta; order Diptera; family Culicidae; genus Aedes; species Aedes aegypti. The sequence goes on from NW_018736665.1 coordinate 2,722, forward strand.
TATCTACGCCTTGATGTGAGGTGATTCTAAAACGATACATAGAACATTCGTATTGCAATAATAGTTTCGTTTTTCATAAGGCAAAATGTATGCATTTCGATAGTCCAGCTCGCTGCATATATGACAAGCATACATCATGCCAGCCATAATCTTATGTTTGCAGAAAAATACACACTAAATATCAATCAAAAAATTATCCAAACTTTACCCCGAAGTTTTGCCCCGCTGATTCGAACTTTTGTTCCATTATGGGCTTAAAATGGCTTTTAAGCATTTATGGAAAATTTAATACCCCTCAAAGCATCCTGGTAGGCACTGAAACGCCCTTACATAAAACATTGAAGAAATTTTTATTTTGTTTTATGCTACAAAAGTTCGATCGAAAATTACCTACAATTTTCATGTCTAGAAACAACAAATATTAATCGATTTCTGTTGTGGAAGTCTTTTACTTGAATAGCATTCAAACCGCTATAATATTTAAACATTTGTTTTGAATTGTTCCACAAATTATTATAAAATTCATAAAAAAATATAAAATTCACAAAAAGAAACTTTTGCCCCACTTTACATTTACTGATTTTTTATGAGATTTCACTTGAATCAGTAATATGAATCAAAACTATTGTTCGGTAATGATACCACTCTTGCATGCACGTCAATAAAGAGTATAACTATAGTGGTTGGAAACAAGTTTGTAGTAATTTTACAACCATTTCAATAAAAGCTATTGTGATCTCAACAAGTTGTTTGATTGAATTTGTTTTTGATTTGTTCTAGTTCTGGTAGGTTCCGGTAGTGACGATAAACCTTCGACTTCGACAAAAGTTTAACGGTCGATATCATTGTTTGCGCTAACAGGAAGGCCCTTCCGCTTACAGCAGCAATTTAATTCTACTTAGTATGGTCAGAGACAATTACCAACAAAGGGCATTGAACGGATTTAAAAAATAGTTGCCACTTGTGTTCGTTTTTCAGTGACACTCGCATGATGAAACGATTCGAGCGAAGGGTATTTTCCTCGTCACCATGATGATGGTAAGTCACGCTAATCATTCTTCAGGATGAGCTTCAGAAGTTTTTTATCAACTTTTCTTACTAGTGTCACTTCAGTCAACTTAGAAACGGAGGCGTGTTGGGACATTTTAGCTCGAGGCGATACGGAAGAGGTTCAATGCGATCATCCGCTCTAAAACAAACACTTTGCAGTTGGTATAAATTGCCAACGGTTATTAACACGGTGCAATATTATGGACAAACGAACCGAGGTTTCAGTTACGGTGGTTCAGGACACTACAATACTCGCTGGTGGGAAGCGTATAACCAGGATTTTGGCGACGATGATTATTACGACTACTACTACAATTACGAATACGAAGGTCCCTCGGAGGAGACATATGTGAGTTCAGATTATTATGATGTGCAGCGACGTCAGCAAAGAACATATTGGAACTCAAGAAATTTGTTTTTCATCGTTTTATGGTCTTCATAACTTCAATAGTGGCTCCAGCTGTGCTCAGTGTTGTTGTTCAGGAACAACGGCACAGAGTGGAAAATCGTTAATGGATATTTTTATGGGAATATATAAACGAAAATAGTACAAATCTATAATGTCGGCTATTATTTTCTTTATTTACTCATCATTAAAAAAACTTTAATATCACTTAATTTAGCTGTATAATATCCACGTTGCAAATATTGTGTCAAATATCATCTTACGAACTATAAAAATGCATCTAACAGAGACTGGAAATCAATATTTAGAACCAGTGTGGAAGATAAATTGAGCATGAGCATTAACCAGAACAATAGAAGTTTACACAGAGATTTAATGAATGGGGCTTAGGATTAGTTAACCCATCTCAAAGTGCACAAATTGGAGAGTTCAAAGTATAAAAGTCAACAACGGCTCCGGTCATGCTCAATATTGGGCAATACGATTATCGGGGAAGGGTGTTAGTTAAACAACCATTCTTTTAGAGATTGAATATACCTCTGCATCTTCCACCAGTGGCGTGGGAAGTGGGTAGGACATGCCCTACGTACAAAAATACCTGGGTAGAGTAAAGTGGGGCAAGAGTTTCTTTAAGGATTTATAGCTCAATTCCAAAACAAACCTTATTAATGTCATGGTAGTTTGAATGCTTTTCAAGTAAAAGTCTTTCACTTCATAAAAATCGGATGATATTTGGAAAAGTTATGGCTATTTGTTGTTTTTCGACGTGAATATTGTAATTTTTAATCAAAACTTTCGTTACATGGAACCAAAGAAAGAAAAAATCTTTTTCAATATTATATGTAAGGGCATTTCTAGGCCTATCATAAGGATGATTTGAGATGTATTACTTTTGCATAAATACTTGGAAACAGTTTTGGCCCATAGTGGGACGAAACTTCGAATCAGCGGGGCAAAAATTCGTTCCATTTATAAACTTACGGAAGAAATTGCAAATTGCCTAAAATCCACATATTATCTTCGAATTTATCAAAATTTGCTTGATCGTTCGAAAAATGTCACCAAAAATTTTACATTTTCATTTACCTTTGCAAAAAAACTGCTAGTTTTGGATATATTATAATTATGCCTGTTCTGGAGAAATTTATTTCATGAAAATTTAGTGTGCATTTTTCTGCAAACATAAGAATATGGCTGGTATAAAGTATGCCTGTCATAAAAGTATCGATATTTTGTGTTTAAGTCAGCGAACTTTTTCCCCACACTTCATTCGAGCTTTTGACCCCCCCAACTTTTGCCCTTTTGCAGTGGGTCAAAAGTTCGTTTAAGACAATAAATTTTTGAAACTGTTATAACTAAAAATTAGTAAATATTTTGACACAAGTTTGTTAAGCAAAACTATAGCCAATATATTGAGGTTCACTGTGCGGTATTTAAAATTGTTTCAACTGGTAAAAACAATACTGGAAACTTCTATTATACCATTAAGGTCGAAATTTTGCCCCACCTTACTCTAAGACAGTCAACGCAATGTCCTACCTATGATTCAACACGAACTGACAATATTCCTACAAAATATCCACAGCCAGATTTATATGCCATGCATATTCATGGAAGAATTTCTTGACAAATAGCTGGAATATCAGGGTGCGGCTTATTTTTCAAAAGTTCTCAAACCCAAAAAAATGTGTTCTCTTATGAAATTAAATCCCATTAAAAGAGAAACTTCAAAGTTCGAGCCAAAAACATTGAGATTTGAAGGTGGCGCAAGCGTCTTGAAGGTGAACTTGGAAGTTATAAAAAATGGTCTTCAGTGAAATCACCATTACTTCGTCATTTTCTAACCAATTTTGAAACTTTTAGCATCATTACCTTCAAAATTAAATTTATTAAATTTTGTAAAAGATCAAACTTGTCTTGAATCTAAACTAGTCTTAGTAAAAAATAGTTTTCTCCAAAGTTTTCCTCATTTTAATAAAAAAATATTCCGTGCACGTGCTTCGTCGACCTCTTAGGAAAGGTGCTTTAGCTAGTTGACGGTAAGGTGACGCAATCACCGAAAACTTGGTAAAACACCAATGGGTCCTGATAGGGAAATAGGGAAATGGGCCCATTAAGGACTCTGCTAACCAGTCCGGTATTTGCTAATTTTTACCTGACACTAGAAGAATCTATGCGGGAAATACGTCTCCACTTAACAAATTAGAATAACTGTCTGAGAAACTCTCTCACATCTTTACTTCACTTAAAGCGTCACTTGGTTCTTACTTCCTTGGTGGTTGGAGTGGAAAAAAACTAATCGATTCAATTTTACCGGTAGCTGAACCCAAATTTCCCTTGTGTTGTTTCGTGTATGTCAAGTTTAAACGTGTATTTAATTTAACCGTTCATAGTGAAATTTTATTACTTTTATTTCCTAACTCCTAGCTAATCAATTAAGATTCAATTTTACTAACATGTAGTTTTTAATGTGTATTTTCTTATTAGAATCATCAGCTTATGTCTAATCATGATAATTTTATATAAATCATCAACTACACAGCGCAACAAAAATGACATTTTTGCGTGTCTCAAGGATCAAATTATGTGTCTCTAGTAGATTTTGGGTTGCTGAATCTGATGCCGTTCTCAGAAATTTCCCAGCACGTCACAATTTTTAGCTACAGGTCGCCAAAGTTGTATAAAACATTGATTTTATCGATGTTTACCTAAAATTTGAAGTATATTTTATCAAACTTTTTTGTCATATTATCCATCTAGCATGCAAAAGACGACTTAAACTTTCATTTTAGTTGTATTTTGATTGAAAATGCACGATTAAATTTAGATTAAACCGATTTTTTCAATATGCTTGTAGTCTCCATACTAAATTCTTCGTTTCTCGTACATGGCAAAATACAACACTTTTCTAAACCATCAAAAAATAACTTTTCCGGGTCAAAAGTACTACAAACTTCGATGATAAGTATTGTTATACACATAAAGTTTGGATTCTGTGGCAAATTAAGTAAATAAATTGCCTTACAAGCTAGAAAACTTGCATGCAAGTTGGCTGAAATAGTCAATTTTCGCATTTTCAACAACCAATATCTCAAAAAACTAGACGTGCTATGATATTTCTGTAAACGGCAATGGATTCAGCAACCCTTTATTAAGTTAATAGAGGTATTTTCATGCTGGAGACAAAAACGTGTTCCACAGTGCTATTGATCAGTAACGGAGTTACTTTTGAGTGAAACATAAGTACGTAACGAACAGCAGTATACTTGTGGGATGCTTTCCTCGTCTGTTTTGCGAGAGTGAACCAATCTCGCTTTGCTATGGCTTCTCTTTCAGGTTAAAGTACCTAAACGGTAACAAATCTACCCAAAACCATGATTTTTTAATAATAAAATCAAATTTCTTTTAAATATTTTATTTTTATCGCCGGAAATTACAGTTTTTCTATGAAAAAAAAAGTTTATAGAGCATGTTGTTTTAATTACGAGTTGAATAGTGAATATATTTTTAACATGTGTAAACATATTTTTGGTTCAAAATGATTTAAAAATTGTTGCAAAGTCCTTTTCAAAGGCTTAACAAGTGAGAACAATCAGTTTCAGCTTTAGAAGTAATGTTCACCTGGCAAAAATTTGAAAAAAAATCTGGCATTTTTCGTTAAAAAAATATGTTTTCGTGCAGTTTTTGTTGAACAACTTGGTCAGTATAATTTTTCTGTGTAACGTTTGTATGGAAAGTTATAAAACAATTAAATGAGTTTCAAAGGCATGTAAAGTCGCTTGCGCCATCTCTAAATATTAATATTTTTGGCTCAAATTTTGAAGATTCTCTTTTTATGTGATTTTTATTCAGAAGAGTACACGAATTTTTAGATTTGAAAAATTATGAAAAATAAGCCGCACCCAATGGAATATGTATAGGGAACTATCGAAAGAAGTCAGTGCGCATCGTACCTTCGTGCTGTGCGTACACGAATTCTCTCTGCTCTTGGAAGTTTTCTTAAAAACTACCTAAAGCAATAAAACAGTACTTTTCAGTGCTACACATATAAATTGCAAATTCAGTGCTAAAATTAAAAACGGTACTTTTCAGTGTTACTTTAACAGTACTTTTCAGTACTATTTTTCTACTATTGATCCCTTTACGATCCTTGTTTGGACCCGTGCCTTCGATTTTTCGTTGGACCCGTTGGCGAAAGCTAGCGGTGGTAAAGAAGGATTACCGAAGGACACCGTCTAGGGAAAAAACCTCTCGAAGGTCACGTCTTTCTCGTTTATTAACTAAACATGGTATCAACAACTAACAAAAGGAAGGGTGAATCTCTGAATTCACTACTTCCTTCCAAAAAAGTGGGTTTTAAAACTGTCACTACACGTGGCAAGAATGGAAGAAAGGACGCTTCCCCGGAATGTGAAGTTTCTTCCAAGGGTGAAATGAATAATTGTATCGAAATGAGCAATCAGTTCGATGCTCTAGACAAATTTTCCGAACACCAAATCGAAGCAGCCTCTAGCCCAGGCTCTTTGATTCAAGTGAGGAAGCAAAGAGTGCCGCCTATCGTGGTCAGTTGTTCCGAATTCGGAGGATTTAGGCAGGAGATCTTGAACTCCATTAGGGGAATCAAGGTTTCCTTCCAAATCGCAAAGAAAGGAGACTGTCGCGTTTTGCCGGAAACTCTTATAGATCGTGAACTTCTTCTCAGACATCTTGAAGAGAAGAAGCAGAATTTTTTTACTTATGACGACAAAACTGAACGTTTGTTCAAAGTTGTCTTGAAAAGGTCTCTCAAGTGACTATAAATCACCTGAAGAGATCAAAAATGGAATAAATGATTTACTTTGATTTTCCCCAGTCCAAGTAATCATTATGAAAAAGAGAACCCAATCTGGCATTGTTCGGAAAGGGCTTTCTCAAGAATTTTATTTAGTTCACTTTAACAAGAAAGAACTAAATAACATTAAAGCTTTAGAAAAAGCAAAACTTTTGTTTGATGTCCGTGTGACATGGGAACATTTCCAGAAACCTGGAGGAAATTACCAGAACCCCACTCAGTGCCGTCGGTGCCAAAAGTGGGGTCATGGTACAAAAAATTGTCGCATGGATGCTAAATGCATGATTTGCGGAGGTTCTTCTCACGCTAAGGACGACTGTCCAGTGAAGGAAGATACCACCAAATTCATATGCTGTAATTGCGGGGCTAACCATAAGTCCAATTTTTGGAATTGTCCTTTACGCAAAAGGGTCATTGAGGCTCGTGCCAGGCAGATGAAAGATAATATCCGTTACGATAACGGTCGTTTCCGGAATTTTCCTGGTAGAGTATCGAACAATGCTTATTTTTCAGTTAACGATCGCTTGATCATGAATCATACCCATCAGGAAGATCATAATCATGCTCATTCACAAACTAATTTTAATCCGTCGGGTAGCCGTTCGAATCTTTCAATTTCGAATGTATCTACCCACGGTAAATCCTTTGCCGATATCGTAGCAGGAAATTCGAACTCCTCCCCTGTTCGATCCATGGGTACCCATTCTACTTGTTTCAAATCAAATGGAAAAAACCCTACCGCCACAGGTAACTCCGCTTCTTCGTCTACCGGAAATTCCAATGGGAAATCACATGACATGTCTGCCTCTGATTTTAATTTTCTAACTGAACAATTGAATCTAATGATTGATGCAATGTTCAAAGCCACCACTATGACTGAAGCAGTCCAAGTAGGTGTAAAATTTACAAATCAAATTGTTATTGGATTACGTTTTTCTAATGGATCCAAATAATAATTTAAATATTTTAAATTGGAATGCTCGTTCTCTGAATGGTAAAGAGGACGAGCTGTTTAATTTTCTTACGGTTAATAACGTGCATATAGCAGTTATTACCGAAACGTATTTAAAACCTGGATCCAAACTCAAAAGAGATCCTAACTTTTTTGTTTATCGTAATGATCAAGAAGAAGAAAAGCCGTTAAATGTTTTACCAAACTTTATGAACTATAACGACAGTCAGTTCAGGGGCAGAAGTAACGGAAAGTGTGATCATGACAACAGCCAAAAACCAAAGGTGTTCATAAACAGATGTCGAAAAGGAAACAATTTCCTTCCACCTGACAGGGAGCTTCTGGCTGTAGCAAAGGATCGATACTCGAGACCGCCAACGAACTACCCACCTATACAATTCCAAAGAGGGGAAACTCTAAACCCCTATCCAGTCTGCAATGGTCAACAACGTCACGTTCCCGCCACCAACCAACCAACAAACTGGATGGAGCCGAGCTGTCCTTCAACATCAACTGCATCATGCAAATCGTGTGGATGTACTAGGTACTCGTGTTTTCAACGAAACTGACGCTCTCCCTAGATGAAGAAAACAACAATGACGTGTTAGATCTAAATATATCTTCAAATTTAACAAGTACCGAATTGCAAGATGAAGAGGTAACTAATCTAAGTAAATCAGATTGTTCTACTACTTTTAAAACTTCTTCATAGTTAGGTACAGAAGTTTTGGTTTATTGTCAAAACTTTAACCGTATGAAAAGCGCTTCTAAGATGAAAGAAATCCATAGTAGAATTTTAACATGTTCCTACACAGTTATTTTGGCAACAGAAACTAGCTGGGATGAAACTGTGAATAGTGAAGAAGTTTTTGGAAATAATTATGATGTTTTTAGGAATGATCGTGACTGTCAAACGTCTGAGAAGAAGTCAGGAGGAGGAGTCTTAATTGCTGTTTCTACATTGTTTAGTGCAGAAATCATAGAAACCACAAAACTTAAAGAGTTTGAGCATGTATGGGTGAAAGTACACATAGCAGGCGAAACGCATGTGTTTGTGTCTGTGTATTTTCCGCCGAAAAACGCTCGTAAAATAGTTTATGAGAAATTTTACAATATTGTTGAACATGTTATTGGCGGATTTCCTCCCGAAACAAAAGTGCATATATATGGAGATTTCAATCAACGTGATATTGATTTCTTCCCAGACGTCGACAACGAGAGCATCCTGCTGCCAATATTTGGAGAAAATGAGGCTTTGCAATTTATATGTGATACATCGGCAAGTCTAGGTCCAAACCATATTAACCACGTCAAAAATCAGCAGAACTGTTATTTAGATCTCTTAATGACCAATACTGATGAAGATTTCTGTGTGGTAGAATCATTGACTCCCTTATGGAAAAACGAACTTTTTCATACAGCTATTGAGTTTTCTTTATTCGTGCATGGAAATAACAGACCTAAAGATTGCGACTTTGAAGAATTTCATGATTATCGTTCAGCAAATTATGACAATATAAGACAGAAAATCAATCAAGTAAGTTGGCAAAATGTGTTTTAGAAACGAAGAAAATGTTGAATCTGCCGTTGAAATGTTTTACAAAATTTTAAACGACATTATACACGACGATATACCCTTAATAAAAAGAAGAAGGAATCATAACTCAAAGTATCCTATATGGTTTAGTAGAGAAATCAAAAATTTAAAGAATCGTAAGCAAAAGGCACATAAATATACAAAAAATGTAAAAATGATGCAAATTTAATTAACTATTTAAATATTTGCGATCAATTAAATCTTGCCATTGATACCACATTTGAAGAGTATAATGAACGAACTGAGCGTGAATTGAAATCCTGTCCTAAAAATTTCTTTAATTACGTTAAAACAAAAACCAAATCTAACAACTTTCCATCTGAAATGCACCTTGATGATAAAATTGGTGTGAACCCTGAAGAAAGCTGCAATCTGTTTGCAACATTTTTTCAAGACGTTTACACTACTTATTCGGAAAATAATCGAGATCGTGAATATTTCTCATTTCTTCCGGAAATCCCAAATGACATTTGCGTCAATCAAATCAAAGTACATGATATTGTAGATGCACTAAAAAGTCTAGATGTCTCCAAAGGTGCTGGACCTGACGGGTTTCCACCTGTATTTTTGAAAATGTTATCAATCGAACTTGCATCTCCGCTATTTTGGCTCTATAATATGTCTCTGCAATCAGGTAGTTTCCCTGAAACATGGAAAAGCTCATTTTTAGTGCCGATCTTTAAAAGTGGCAAAAAATCCGACATACGTAATTATCGTGGGATAGCCATTATCTCTTGTATTCCAAAGATTTTCGAGGCAATAATACATAAAATTTTATTCGATATGGTTAAAAACAGAATAACTCATACTCAGCATGGTTTTTTTAAGGGACGCTCAACATGCACAAACTTGCTGGAGTTCATTCATTATTCTTTGACAGCCATGGATAATGGTAATCACGTGGAAGCTCTCTATACAGATTTCAGTAAAGCTTTCGATCGCATTGACATACCAATGTTGCTTTTTAAGTTAGAAAAAATAGGATTTCAACCGGACCTTCTTAAATGGGTAGAGTCTTATCTTACTAATCGCCAACAAATAGTTAGATACAAAGGAGTAAAATCTATTCCAATTAAAGTTACATCGGGAGTTCCTCAAGGGTCTCATTTAGGGCCATTATTCTTTATTTTATACGTTAACGACATTTCCTTTATTTTGAAAAAAGTGAAAGCTCTCATATATGCTGATGACATGAAACTGTTTCTTGAAATAGTAAACGATGAAGATATACATACTTTTCAAAATGAAATTGATATGTTTTACAAATGGTGCAATAAAAGCCTTCTTCAACTGAACGTGAAAAAATGTAATTCAATATCCTTTAGCAGAAAGCGTAGTATACCTAACACAACAGTCTACCTAGGGAATCAACTAGTAGAAAAATGCGTAAGAATAAGAGATTTAGGAGTGATTTTAGATTCCAAAGTTACTTTTATATATCTGAGGATATTTTTCGGCCTTAGCAGTCTTGAATAACGGCGAAAACAAGTTTGCCTTTACATCCGACGGTTTCGGTTGTTTTATTCAACCTTTATCAACAGAACCGGTTACAGTGTACTCCCAAAATATTGATACAAGCACACCACAGTGGGTCGCCATTAGATGAGGACCGTATGTAGAACACCCCTTCCCCACCCTTTCCTTAACAACGAAACGCGTCTTTAATCCTTGATAAAGGTTGAATAAAACAACCGAAACCGTCGGATGTAAAGGCAAACTTGTTTTCGCCGTTATTCAAGACTGCTAAGGCCGAAAATATCCTCAGATAGCTAAATTGTCCAGTCGAAAAACTACAATTCCGTTACTTTTATAGATCACTATAATACAATTATCAACAAGGCAAACAAGATGTTAGCATTTTTAAAACGATTAAGCTATAATTTTCACGATCCATACACTATAAAAACATTATACATAACCTATGTGCGTTCAATTTTAGAATACTGTAGCATAGTTTGGTCACCATTTTCATCAACCCATGAAAATCGTATAGAATCAGTTCAAAAACAATTTCTGTTGTTCGCACTTCGAAAATTAGGTTGGACAAGGTTACCTCTACCATCTTATGAAGCACGATGCATGCTCATTAATATTCAAACATTGAAAAAACGTCGCGAATTTGCAATGGTCTCGTTCGTAAACGATATAGTTTCGCATCGTATTGACTCGATGACACTTTTATCAAAATTAAATTTTTATGCTCCTTCAAGACAACTGCGAAGTCGTAGTATTTTTTATACAAACCATCACCGCACAAATTATGCCAAATTTGAGCCTTTAAATCAAATAATGTCTGTTTACAATAAACATTGCGAAACCATTGACTTTACTATGACGAAATCGGAACTAAAACAAAAATTTATGTCATATCAAATTTCGAACTAGATTAAGAAAATAACGTTTTCAAACTATATAATATTAAGTGTAAAATTGTATCAAAATGGTCTACTTCTGACTGACGACATGAAATAAATAAATAAATAAAATAAATAAATAGATCGACTTGATGGGGCATGTGGGGGAGTTGCAATCATCATTCATAGGCGTATAAAACATCAACTGTTTTCATCATTTAAAACTAAAGTTTTTGAAACTTTAGGTGTTTCTGTTGAAACACAGTTTGGTAAATATACTTTCATAGCTGCCTATTTGCCTTTTCAATGCTCTGGGCAGCAAGTTAATTTGCTCCAAACTGACTTGCGAAAATTGACTCGCAATAAGTCAAAATTTTTTGTCATTGGTGACATTAATGCCAAACATCGGTCATGGAATAATTCTCAAAGTAATTCAAACGGCAGAATTTTATTTGATGAGTGCTCTTCAGGATATTTCTCAATTCAATACCCTGAAAGCCCCACATGTTTTTCCTCTTCTAGAAATCCATCTACGATTGATTTGGTCTTAACCGACTCTTGTCATCTTTGTAGCCAACTGATTACTCATGCTGATTTTGATTCTGATCATGTCCCTGTTACATTTCAAATATCCCAAGAAGCGATTCTCAATCCTATCAGCTCCACTTTCAATTATTTACGAGCCGACTGGAATATATATGAAACGTATGTTGACTCTAATCTTGATGTTAACATTTCTTTAGAAACTAAACTTGATATTGACAATGACTTGACAATGACAATGACAATGACTTTAACAAATTCCATTGTTGAAGCCCGGAGCATTGCAATTCCAAAATGTGAAGTAAAATTTGAATCCGTGATTATAGACGATGATCTTAAACTCTTGATCCGTCTTAAAAACGTGAGGAGAAGGCAATTTCAACGCACTCGCGATCCTGCAATGAAAATTATATGGCAGGATTTGCAGAAAGAAATCAAGAAACGTTTTGCTCAATTAACCCTCTAATACCCAAATTTTTATTTTCGATTAAAGTATTATTTTTCGATATCTAAAATCATTCTAAACACGTTTTGGGCATTTATTTATTTTTATTCGCAAATTTTTAAATTTTGGTTTTTGATTTTTATAATTTTTATTTTTGAACATCCCTAGCTTTTTTCATTTTTTCTTGAAGTCTTTTCTAGTTGTTGATTTTTGGCAATAATAAAAATTTTAATTGTTACGGTATTTTGAAAATATTGAATTTTTATTTTTTTTTCGGAGCGTATTTTATTTTCCGTGTAACTAACGGAAAAACAGGTTTGAAATGATTTTAATACCACCAGGCTCTTCGTTTGTGATAGGTTAATCGTAGAAAAATATAAAAGGTACGATTTTTATATTACACGTTAAATGAAGCCCAGGCATTTGTAGGTTATATAAGAATGCAATTTTTCAAACAATTTCTAAAAATACAAAAAAGTTTCAAAATTTATAAAAAACATTTCTTATATGCGGGTTATGAGTCAAGGTATAAGCCAAAAATAAAATCATTTTGATTTCCGAGCTACGAAAAAATACACAAAATTCCAAAGTGTACCCCGTCTAAAGGCGGGGTTGGGTATTAGAGGGTTAAGAAACAAAAATTTTGAAAATAAAGTTTCGCAATTGGACCCTGGCTCTAAGCCCTTTTGGAAATTATCTAAAATCTTGAAAAAACCTCAGAAGCCGGCATTGAAAGAGGAAAACAAATTATTACTAACTAATTGCGAAAAAGCTCAAAAACTTGCTATGCAGTTTGAAAGTGCGCACAATTTTAATTTAGGACTTACTAGTCCAATTGAAAATGAAATTACTCAGGAGTTCGAAAATATTCTCAATCAAGAGAACGTTTTCGAAAATGCCTGGGAGACTGATTTGGAAGAAGTGAGAATTATTATTAAAAAATTCAAAAATATGAAAGCTCCTGGCGATGATGGAATTTTCTACATCCTCATCAAGAAACTTCCAGAAAGTAGCTTATTATTTTTAGTTGATATATTTAACAAATGTTTTCAATTAGCATATTTTCCTGACAAATGGAAAAATGCTAAGGTTGTTCCAATTTGAGATCTGAAAGACTTCCTGTAAGAGCTGGTGTTCCCCAAGGCAGCATTTTGGGACCAATTTTATACATTATTTTCACATCTGACTTACCTGAGTTACCTCAGAGATGTCAAAAATCCTTGTTTGAGGATGACTCAGGCCTCTCCGCCAAAGGACGAAGCCTGCGTGTCATCTGTAGTCGATTGCAAAAAAGTTTGGATATTTTTTCTTCATACTTGTAAAAATGGAAGATTTCTCCTAATGCTTCCAAAACTCAACTAATAATATTCCCACATAAACCAAAAGCTCTTTATTTAAAACCTTCAAGTAGACATGTTGTCACGATGAGAGGGGTTCCAATAAATTGGTCAGATGAAGTTAAGTATCTAGAGCTCATGCTAGATAAGAATTTAACTTTCAAAAATCACATTGAGGGCATTCAAGCCAAATGTAATAAATATGTAAAATGTATCTATCCCCTTATTAATAGAAAATCAAAACTTTGTCTTAAGAACAAGCTTTTGATATTCAAAGAAATTTTCAGGCCAGCCATGTTGTATGCTGTACCAATATGGACTAGCTGTTGTAATACCAGGAAGAAAGCTCTACAGAGAATTCAGAATAAAATTTGGAAAATGATTCTGAGGCTTCCTCCCTGGTATAGTACCAATGAGTTACATAGAATATCCAATGTTGAAACATTGGAACAAATGTCTAATAAAATCATTAATAATTTCAGGCAAAAATCGTTACAATCTTCTATTGCCACGATTAATGCGTTATATGTTTAGGTTAAGTTAGGTTAAGTATATTAAAAACGTTTTTTTCTCGTATAAGCAGGTGAAATCGACTCACCTGTAAAAAAAAACTGAACTGCTACGGCAAATGAAATGTAATATGTTGTTAACAAAATGTTAATAAAATCTTAAATTTGTTTTACCAAGTTAGGATGATAGTGTTGTCAAATAACACAGAACACCTAGATATAAGAAATGAATGTAATGTTTGGAATGATACTAATAAAGAAATTAAAAAAAAAAAAAAAAAAAAAAAAAAAACTATTGAAGGACTTCTAAAGCATTGTTGGAACAATAGATGGAATAGCCCAAGACCACTATCATTGCACTATCATTGTGTATTGAATATACTACGCATGTTAAACAAAGCTCGTTTATTATACACAGCACGAGCGTAGTACTGCTGGCGATGGCAGATGATGCTCTTGATTTGTCGAACAACTCCTACAACTCCCGAAGCACACTCTTTTGAAGTACTTGAAGGAATCATTGAAAACAGTTCAACAAGATGTTGCATGATTTTTTTTAGAAAATGATTCGATTATATCTTCCATTATTTATAGAAATATTGCATATTGTTTTCGAAGAAATAGAAAACAACGACAGATTAGATTTGTAACCGTTCGACAAATTCGAGGATAGTTAACCGGCGATTTAAGTGCCACTCTCGCGATAGGAGAGACCGCCGGTCGATTTGATTTGCCCGACTATTTCGACTTTTACCTCAGGGGTACTCGAACGATCGCTGGCTCAAATTTGAAACAAAGAAGCGCAATCTCTGAAAGCTGAAATATCTCCCACAACACGCTCAATCCCCGCCTTAGACTCGTTCAACCCACTGAACTGAAGAACTTAAAAACCTCTTAATGAAAATCGAAGCAGCAACCTGAAACAAAACTCGCAATTGAAGTGACCTTCCTCACAATTGCACTAAACGGAACTCAACTAAACCAAAACTACTCGATTTTCTATTAATTACAAATTCCACAATTTATTCGGTTTCGGGTTGGACGGTTTGGGTTGGGTTTGGATTGGGGAACACTTTAGAGCATGGCCATGTCTACAACTACCACATACCTGCGCAGGGTTTTTCTTCGTCGACTTGTTGAATCTCGGCGACGACTCGAAACAGCCAGGAACCTCGGCGATGGCGGCGAGAACCTTCGTAACGATGGCGGCGAAGGGGATCGTTTCGCCGTCGCTGCAGGAATGGCGTGCAGCGCGATGAGCCCGTGCAAATATGGCCGAACTAAAGTTGCGAAGCGGGTGGCGGCTGGACGGATGGCCTCCGATTTTCTCCAGAGAGCTTTGGCTACGACGGAGTGTCGTGCGACCGGGGTTGATCTTCTTCCTTCGGTTTAGAGCCAACGTACCTCCGTACGGCCTCGCGTATGGCGCTCTGACCGTACGTGATGAAATGAACTCCTCCCCTAAGGTTCTGATCCGGAACGTGATGCGCAATTGGCGACGCAGTTCACGATCCGCACTCTCGTTTTAGCTTGGTCCGGGGTTGTAACGTTGGTGGACCGTCTACGACGATTAATTGGCGATCGTCGGGGAATTTTCGCTCCTTTTTGAAAAGGCGAAACACCACGCTCCGTTTGACTACCCCGAAGGGCGGGCCTTGGTGGTTGCACGGACTCGAAACAACGTCCTCGGACGGAAATGGTGGCCCGAAACGCCACGGGGACCGTATTCGACTTCGGTCGACACTCGAAAAACTCCAGCCTGTACCCAAAAAGCGCAGGGCGCTAGAAAGTCCAACGCGAAATTTATTTTAAAAACTAAATTTAGAAAACCGAGTTCACTGAAATTACCTTTTTGAGTCACAATTATAAATTTAACAGAACAGTTCGCGTTTGTCGGACACACCGACTCCGAAACGTTTCACTACCTTATAGAACAAACAATAGAACAAAATTAGAACAAAGTACAAACGAAAAATCACTTCAATCACTTTCAATACCTTTTAGTTACAACGAATCTAACACACTTTAAATAAATTAACTTTAAAATTGAACTACGAACTTCTGAACTCCAGCCGTTTAAGAAGCGAAATGAACGAGTCTACTTCTTTGGAGCAGACAAGAAACCTGCTCACATAAAGAGCCTATTCTTTCAAAAATTGCGCCCAAACTAATTTGATATGGCGAGAGAAATACTGGGTGACGTCAATTTAGTACACTTAGTCTAGACACAAACCTTATCGACAATGGTCTAATCCACCGGTGTACTAAATTTGCTCGGTCTGAGAATTGTGACACTAGAGCGGGGCACGCTCCCGTATGGTCGCCACGTGATCTGGACCCGCTCTAGTGTCAAAATTCTTCGACCGAGCTGGTTTAGTACACCAATGGATAAGACCATATACGTAACACTGAGCTCAATCAAATTCAAATTCAGATGATTTTGCTTAAAAGATAAAACGTCAAAAAGTTCACAAACTTTTTTATCATGTTTTTAACGGAAAAACGCAAAAACGTTACATCACACACCAGGTTTTATGAAAATTTGATCAGGCGCACTGATCAAATTTTCATAACTTTCAAAATGATCTACGTGAAAACATTAATAGAAATTACCTCCTGCAGTTTGAACATTAATAATTCATCTCACCAGTTTCTAGGATCACAAACAGAGCGCTTACTACCACTAACTCAGCTAAACTGCATCTTACGATCAGCACAATGGAACTTGTCCATCAATTACGCCAATCGTTACTCTAACTAAACTGGTTAACTGCATCATCAAATCGTATTTGACCCAACCGCAGTCAACACAAACTCAAAACTAGATAATCAGTTACTATCAGAACGCTTCGTCTGACTCTTACTACTGATATCTGTAAACGAAATTAAAACCTGGATAATCAAATTCATCAGAACACTTCGTCTGACTCCAGTAATTTGACATCCGTACAAGCGAAACTAAAAACTGAATTCTAGAATCAGAAAATTCTTTCCTGACCAGTCTAGAATTCATACACGGCATAGCGCGCAATTTGCGTTCAAACGAACTGACAGCATATGAACTTGCATGCAATTCACTGCCTGTCAAGCGCCTCACTGACAACTGCGAAAAACATCGCGCTGTCACTGCGAGTGACATCTGCGAAGAAAAACATCGCACTGTCAGTGTCAATGATAAACAAGAACGAAAACAACAGGAAACAAACACAAAGTTCAGTTTCCTGTTAGAAAGTGTCGGACAAGCTGCTGGAGGACGTCGTGGGACCGGAGAAAAAACATCTTTAATCGTCGATAAACGGGGGAGTATTAGGTATTTATATTAAATATGCATCAGATTAATCTTTTTCCCGTTTATTTCCAGGAAACTCGTCGTGGGATCAACTACAACCGACACCGGTCGGGAAAACTATTGGGAAAATTCACACGTGAACGACCATGCGAACTTGTGCCCAGCGGTAACCATCACTAACGGAACAAGTCGAGTACCCGATCGCTGGAATGTTGTAATTAGGATGGTTTCCGATAATTTACCAGTGCTAACCCTTCCATGATCGACCGATTGACCAACGGAGCATCAGCATCGACGCTAATACTGCATTTATTGCCAATATTGTACGGGAAACAACGCGACGTGAGGCGTGACACTCCGAGGATTACCAGCGATTTTGGAGATAAGTACGCGTTCGGAATCGGATGGGAGACGAAACACGGCGACTATCAGGACACGTAAGCAGTACGTACGTATGTCTACATTGGCCTACCGATGAAGAACGGCGAGCGACGAAAGGATTTGACCCTCCCAGTCAGCTGGACGTGTTCCTCTGAACGTTTTCATCGCGGTAGGATCGTATCACCGGGTGAGTCTGTTCCAATTATCTTTCTACTAACCTAGGATTAAAACTAATATAGATTTAAGTAGATTTGCAAACATTGTACGGCTAGGTCAGATTGTAAACTAACATTAGGTAAAGAGAATTTTTGCTAACCAACCCATTTATGCGACGCATTTTCCTTTCATCCTAGTGATGATTTTTGTAATTTTCCTTAACGGGAAAATGTCAAAGCTTGTTCTCGAATTGACTAGAATTTCTTTAAAAACTGGCATGAAATATGCCTAAGGAATTGCCTTTCTCATCTATGAGTTCATAACTATCACCTAAAACTCTATTTACATATGCTACAACATATTTTGCATCAAGTTTTGCACAGAAATCTTTTGATTTGTTTAGATAAAACTGTATTTTTCTTTAGCACCTTTTCTCCTACTTGGTAAGTGGGTGCGCGTTTATTTGAACGTAAATTATAATATTTTGCTTGTTTTTTCATAAGCTTCGGCTAAATTTTTCCTAATTGTTTTGTATAATTCTTTTCCGTTCATTATCGTTGAGAGCTGAATTTGCAATTCCATTCGAATTTTCTCATTCTCTCATACTCAGCTCCCATTTGAAATCATATTTCTACCAAAATGTTACGAAATATGGGGAATATTGGTAGAATCGTGGACCGATTCCTAATTGCACAAGCTATTTGCTGCAAATTGTCGGTCCAATGTTTGTGATTGGCCTCGAAGCGTAGCCCTTATTGCTGTGGTGGACTACTTTATTCACCCTCTCGGTGTTATTGACTTGTGGGGTGGTATGAGGGTGTCAGCCAATGCTTCACCCCGTATTGCCTGAGAAGTGAGGCAAACTCTTTTGAGGTAAATTGACTACCGTTATCTGTCAATATAATCTCCGGTACTCCAAAAAGTAAAAATACGGTCTGTTCTAAAAACAGTACTAATGATGAAGCCGTGCCTGCCTAAATGGTTGGACCATGATGAACTTAGAGAACACATCTGTTACTACAAGTAAACAGGTGCATCTTCCCTTCCCTGAAGTGGGAAAAGGGCCAACATAGTCTAGGGTTAAGAACTGCATGGGTAATCGCAGTATTTTTTCTGAGATCCCATTGTTGGGGTTGGGTTCACATTTATTCCCTTTGATGTTTTACAGGCTAAACAGCTCTTACAGTACTCCTTTACTTCTTTGGACATTTTTGGCCAGAAATATTTTTCTTTAAGCGCACTGAGAGTCTTTTCATATCCCAAATGTGCCGTATTATGGACTGACTCGATCAGTGATAAGCGCTCTGCTTTGGTGGAAAATATTTCCAGTCGAAACGTTTGTCTTTCAGCTTTCCAGGTTCCTCTACATACTTATAAATCTTATTACCCGCAACTTTTAAATTCTTGTAGTCGTGAGGACTTTTTTAAAATATCGTCAACTATTTGCGAGTAATCTTTGTCAATAATTTTTAATGCTTCTATACGTGACAAACAGTCAGCTAAAAATGTTATCTTTTCCTTTCCTGTATATTAGCACAAAATCGTAAGACTGCAATTTGAGAGCCCAACGTAATAATCGCAAATTAGCGCTTGCAGCTGTGATTGAAAACAGCCAAGTTATGCTTTTTGCAGTCGGTAATCACAGTAAATGTTGTTCCCTCTATATAATGCCTGAAATTCTCAACAGCCATAAGAACGGCTTAAGCACTCCCTTTTCAGTAGCTGCATATTTCCTTTGAGTGCTTGACAGTTTCTTACTGTAGTATCCAATAATACGTTTACGTCATCAAACTCTTGCAATAACGCTGCTCCTACTGCCAATTGTGAAGCATCTGTCTCTATAATAAAGGGACGGGAATAATCGGGATTTGCCAAAACTGGAGCTGAAGTCAAAACCGATTTAAGCCCTTCTAACGCCTTCTCCGCATCTTCTGGACCATTTAAATTTCTTAGATTTCTTAAGTAAATCTGTGATTGGGGCAGTCAAATGGCTGTACCTTGGTATAAATTTCTGGTAGAAGCCATTAGACCCATCAACCTTCTTACATCTCTGATGGTTTTTGGACGAGTATAATTGAGGATAGGCTCTAATTTAGCACTATCGATTGATAGACCCTTTTCTGTTAACAGTACCCTAGATACTTAACTTGCTTTCTACAGAATCGGCTTTTTTCAACCGATATCGTCAGACCTGCCTTTGTAACGTTCTGCTCTGTTCCGATAAAGCTAACAGCTTAAGCGCCACCTTTCGAGAAAGGATTGTTAACTCTGTTCAAATATCCCGGCATGAGACTGCCTCCTCAGGGCAGGCCAACAGTTATAATCCAGAACTGAAGTTCCACTTTGACCCAACAGAATTGCCAATTAACCGAATGCAAAGATGGAAAAAAGAATTTAAAATACAGAAAACGCTATCCAAACTAAATGGTAATAAAAGTAATCTCAACTAAAGATTCAACAAACTCCGACAAATTCAACAATAGGCGACGAGTATTGGTGAAGTCAAACCTAAACTCGAAGTAAATCCAAAATTTCAAAAATTTATACGATAATAAATAAAAAGAAAACAAAATAGAATTTTAAAAAGTTTCACAAAAGCCTTAGTCAGAATTTTTATTCACGTTCGATTCTATTTCATTAGCCAAGGCAAACCCTAAACTGTTTTTTGTGACGTCACGTTCATTCGTAGCGAATTTAATAAAGGTGTCTACAATTGGTTCACACACCCTAGCGATACATCTAACCTGTTTCCTAGGCGATGCTCCAACGACGGATGCCAACTGACGGTGTCTTTGCTACGTCGATTGGGTAGGCGTCAGACGCTTGACGGTCGAAATTCAAATTAACCTCAACTCGTGTGTGAGCTCAATCATCGGGGTATAGGCGTCCCCGGGCTTCGGTGGAGAGAGCTTTATGGACGTCGCTCTATGCTTCACACTTGACGAACCGAGTTGTCACGTGGTGATCCTCGACAACCACCACTCGAAGATTGGACCGTATTTCCACACGAAAGCTCTGGCCGTAGTATCGGAAAAACTATCCCACTTTCGGAGTGGGCCTGAGCTCAATTGCGCGTCATGTGGCCTAGGATTAAGCCAAGATGACCCTAGACTAACCTGATTAAGCCTAGATTGGCCGCCCACGTTGTTGGGCTGACACGCCTGAACAACGCAGTTATCCTTTCATTAATTTCACTTAAATCCAACCGAAAATGCATTTAAAGCTTACCTTACTGATTTGTCCTTCCTATTTCAAACGATTTATCAATTTTGTTCCAAATTCCTAACGAACTTTTAAATTCAGCTTTAAAATAAAACATTCAAAATTAATTAAAATATGGTTTAAATTACACTCGCGAAACTTACTTCGAATTTAGTTAACTGTTACACACTTTAAATTAAATTTCAAATACTTTCCAAAGCTTAACTTTGCGTTCCAATAATAATTTTCCACAGTGAAATTCACATGTGAACACTATCACGTACTCCACCAATATGAAATGACGAGCGCGATTCGAAGTGGTTAGAACCTCTAAATTAAGACGCAATTACTACCCAATGGACTACAATGGGTTTTAAAACCTCTTTTTCCATGGTCAGTTCTGGAGAGCGAGAGTTTTACCAGTAATTTTCCATTTCCAAATAGTATGGCTGCCTAAATTCTATTAGAAGTCAGTGGAAAATTCCTACGACGCAATTTGCTCAATTTCATCGTTGCGCCTTCAATTATGCAATTTTCTTTTACTTGCGAGCTTCAATTATTTGCACATGCCGAAATATTTCTACAGAGATAAAACGACTAACAGATGGCAGCACACATAAAAAGAGAGATACACTTGTAGCTGTAGTTGTATTTGCTACACGGAAAGAAATGTGTTGTCATTTTTTAAGATGACACAAAATATTTAAAAGATTTTTACAAACGGAACAGATTCATATTTTTACCCCTTCTTAAGACGAAGTGCCAACTTCCTTTAGCAGGCGGAAATGCTTCGTCGAGAGTTTCTGTAGCTATTGTTATATTGTCAAGATATACAAATACGAACGGCTCCAAATCAAAATCCAATAGCCAGATTCATCAATCGATTCATTGTGAAAGGAGCATTTTTCAAACCAAAAGGAACCACCTTGAATCTGAATAGACCCTTAGGGGTTCTAAACGTGGTAAAGTTCCTTGAAGATTCCCTTCAACGGAATTTGAAAATATGCATCTTTTAAATCCACGATGCTGAAATACTTTGCTTTCTGCAATCTGTGAAATATTTCAGCCATATTTCTCATGGGATATGCGTCCTTTCTCGTGACTTGAATTGATTCTTCGTGGAATCAAGACAAACGCGAATTTTGCCATTTGCCTTCTTCACTGGGCACAAGTGGACTAGCAAACTCCGAGTTGCATTCTTCTATGCACCTTTAAGCTTTTCCATCTTTCCAATTCCTCCTCCAATTTCTCCCAAATTTTTGGCGAGTAACGATACATCGGAAGATTCTTTATCTTTCCTTCGGAAACCAGTTCTATCTCATGCTCGATAAGCGTAGTCCTACCTAAATCCCCGAACTGGTACAACTGAAATGTTTAAGGCTTTCTGTAGTTTCGCGTTCCTCTGCCGTTATGCGTGCTCGGTTTCCACAGTTTCAATCGCTTTCTCTGATCGTCAGTAAATCCAAGGTTGAACATCCAAAGACGAGTCCTCTCTGGTTTAGCCGTGAATATTTCTTCCGGCTCAAGGACTAACCAGCTGAACGAAAGAGAAATTGTTTCTCACCAATAGACGACTGACCTGGCTCAATTCTCAAGTAATGTATTGTATTTTCTGTCAAGCTTGATGTCCACGTGAGTTCTAAGTCCTTAATTCCATTCTGAGATGTAATCATTGGACGAATTTGGAATGCTCTCCAGAAATCCATCCCTAAAATCAAAGGTTTCCTAATTTCTGGAACAATTAACGTTGGGACGACTTTTGTCTCAGTCCCTAAGGTGTACGGAATATTCACATAGCCTAAGCACGTATGCTGAGTGTCATCTGCAGTGCAAACTTTAATATTAGAGTTCAAAATTTTCAATCCATGGGATTTTACAATATCTAGTGCGCTCATTACACTAGCACCTGCTCCTTAGTCGAGCAGTGCAACAACCTCTGTCCCAACCCAGACAACCAGAAATCGCATGAAAGTTCACGTTATAACTCGTTTATTCATACTAATTACATCAAACCCGCAAAACACTGTGGATAAACTCGTCAAATTGATGAGTTTCCTCGCATAAAATACTTTTTTCTGAGTTCATTTGTACATTTTGTTTCGTCCCGTACACTCGTACAAAGTAAATCGGATCAATCCGTAGCAGCTGTCAAATCAACATTTGTTATCATAAGTTAAGTCGCATAACATAACAGGTCAGTTCGGGAGAATATTTATACACTCGCATTGTATGTTATTAATCATCACATAATATATGCACGCATATCGCCTCCAGTTTTGTACGTAGAAGGCCTTTTCGCGACATCTTATAAGTGAAATTTTACACGTACAAAGCCTCCAGGTGATTTCGTTATGCGTACATTTTGGTTGTCTGGGAAGAATGTTAACTTTAACATGTGGACACGCACTAGGGTTCACTCTTATTTCCAGAACCGTGTTATGCTTCTTGGGAATTCCTTCAAATAGCGAGGTGGTTGGATTCCCTTGCAAGCACCCCGCAATTAGTTTGTTGGACGGACCGTGTTTTGCGAATTTCGCTGGAAAGTGGAACATGGTTCCGTTCACAATTTCTGGTCGTCCGTCCTGGATTCCCACAGGCATAACAAAATAGTTGTTTTGGTTCACTACATTCCTTCCATATATGTCCTGACCCTCTGCAGTTCCAACACAAAAATCCTGTAGCCAACCTAGAATTCTGTTGCTGGCTACTGCTAATTCGCTGATGTTGTGTTCCTAGTTCATTCCTCCTAGGTCCTGTCTTTATTCTTTCAGGCCGATTTACTTTCACAGAAGGAACGTTTGGTTCATCTTCTGAGTACTCATTGGCTGAATCTTCGACTCCCAACTGGTGAAGTTCTCTTCTACCCTCCTGAGTCCTGAAGAAACTTGGATCGTTGGCATCAATCTTATGGTTGATCTCAATTAGGTCCTCAAGATCTTCAACGTCCACAACCGAAAGCCTCGAGCGATAATGTGGGCGCATATTTTCCCAAATTAGCTCAAAAAGCGTTCTAGATGAAAAAGGTCGCTGTAGACATTGGTTCAGCTTCTCAACCTCTGTCACAAGTCACAAATGCGATAAACGTTTCGCCCTTCTTCTGCTTCAGTTCTCTGATTTGCGCCCGAATTCCTCTCTCTCTATTGGGATTTGCATATCGAAACCGTATTTCATTCTCGAACCTTCTCCAACTAGTCAAGTGGCTTTCCCTGGTGAACCACCAGTCGTAAGCTTCTCCCTTTAGCCTTTTGTGAATGTTCATCAAAAGTTCACTCTTTGAAACTCCTTCATGTCTCGCTAACTTTTGGATTCTGTTCAAGAAATCTTCTACTTCAATGCTTCTACTATCTCCGGAAAAATTCAAATCCCAGCTCTCAACACGCGATTTTCCATAATGTCTTCTGCCATAATCAGGACTCGATGACGAATATCTTCTTTGCCTCCTATCGGAACGTTTTCTTTCATTTTCATATTTTTCCCCAGAATCGTATTCACTCCCTGAACTACTGCTACTTCTTTTCGATTTCCTGTCCTTAGACCTATTTATACTGCTTTCCGAACTATATCCGTTTCTTCTATTTTTTCTATCGAAACTTTTACTTCTTCGCGATGATCGGCTCTTATCGCTCTCCGGCGGCCGTTTACCGCTTCTCCTCCCGTATTCTTTCTCATCTCTGACATCTCCATGGGACTTCCGGCTCTTAAAGCTCTCCGGCGGCCATCTGTCGCTCTTGGACTTGTTATTCCTGTCTTTGCTACGTTCCCTGGACGATTTTAGGCTCTTATAGCTCTTCGGCGGCCCTCGATTATCTGATTCACTCTGACTTTCTTCATCCCTCGAATACCTGCGAGAATTCGGACTCTTATAGCACTTCGGCGGCCCCTTCTCCAAGTTCTCTCTCTTTCCTAAAAGTTTATTTCTAGCCTCATCATAAAGTTTGGCTTGCTTCCATATCTGAAACTCCTTCCATTCTTCTTCTAATTCCTTCTGCTTTTCAACTTCATCCTGATGTGATACCTTTCTCTCTTGCTTTTTCTTCTCTTTTTCCATTTGCTCACTTCCCCTAATCTCTTTCTGCTTCTCGTATTCTTCCTTTCTCATTCTGTCCACCTCACTATCATCTGTTCTATCTCTTCCATCTCCTCCATCAGTAGTTCTACTTTCTTTATCCGTTTCTGTTTCTCCTTCATTAGCTTCCATATAAACTTTCTGATTTAGGCTTTTCAAAAATTCTTCAATCTCCCCACAAATAGTTGCCTGCTTATGCTTTTCTGATTCGTTGTCAACTATCGCGGTTTGTGTCCGAATAAAATAATGTCGCAGACGGATCGAAAAGCATAAAAGTGATCGTGTCGAATTTGAGCAAGAAGTTTGATCTCGCGTTGGTTTCGCG